>NW_010361403.1:0-576 GCF_000414095.1 Morus notabilis | reverse complement strand
TCGAACCGGGGCCGCCCCGGGGCCGTATCGGGGCCTCCCCGGGTCCGTACCGGGGCCGCCCCGGGGACGAACCGGGACCGTACTAGGGCCACCCCGGGGCCACCACGGGTCCGTGCTGGGGCCGCCCTGGGGCCGTAAAGGGCCCATCAACCGTTAGATCGAAGCTCTCATCGCGATCTACGAATGGCACGGGAATGGGGAAAACATTTGGTGTCATAAAGAGGCCCATAATCCGTCAGATCAAAGCTCTCTTTGCCCTCTACAACTGCCACGGGAACCGGGACAAGCCTTGGTGTCATAACGGGGCTGGCCCTTCAGACGTTATATCAAAGCTTTCTTCGCGCCCTTCCACTGCCACCGGAATGGCGACAACGTTTGGTGTTGAAAGGAGGCCCCTCAGCCGTTAGATCGAAGCTCTCTTCGTGCTCTACAACTGCCACGGGAACCGGGACAACCCTTGGTGTCATAACGGGGCTGGCCCTTCAGACGTTATATCAAAGCTTTCTTCGCGCCCTTCCACTGCCACCGGAATGGCGACAACGTTTGGTGTTGAAATGAGGCCCCTCAGCCGTTAGA
>NW_010361402.1:0-1299 GCF_000414095.1 Morus notabilis | reverse complement strand
TAATTAACCCGATTATTTGGGAAGATTGGAACAATAAAAATATATTGTTACATATTGCAACAACAAGAAATGTGGAAGAAATTAGAAAAATGCAATAGGCAAGATCTTCATCTAAAATTATTATTCTGATATCCATATATATAAGCCAAGAATTATTTGTATGTATATTTATATTTATTTGTCAACATCTAAGGGCTTGAAATATTTCCCATCTATAAGGTAAGTACCGATGCTTAGACGCACTGCCCACACATCCTTTGGCTTTCTTGACACAATCCTGCATATCAAAATTACACTCATCATAGAACTCAAAAAAAAAGCACACTCACTATAAATAACAGCACACTAGCACACGTTGCATAACGTGTGTATATATATATATATATATATATATACACTCAAGAAAATACGGGCATGATAACCAAATTTTGGTTTTAATACCAGTAATATTTTTAAATAATTACACATCACTAAAAAAAAAAGAAAAACTCCTTTTTTGTTATGCGACAATATCATACCAAATAGAAAAAAGGAAAAGAAAAAAAAAAGTTAACAAATTCGAATAATGGCAGTAAGCTTCGTTGGGATCAATAGAACCGTTTAAAGAAAAAGGTATGCACAAATATGACCAGTTTTAAAGCATTTTATTATAAGCAAATGTCCCTAATTTTATTAAATAAAAAGAAAAATTTAAGAATCAATTAATTTACGTGATTGAAAATTGATGAATTAGGCCTCATTCATTTCACCGATTCGAGTTTTCAGTTTTAGATTTCTACAGTAAAAAGCTATCATAAAATGTCATATCTAACTTTTTCTGTTACAGTAAAAAGCTCTTAAAAAATATCACATCTCAACTTAAATTAAAAATTCGAATCCGCGAAGTAACGTAAAAATTGCTAGGATTACCTTCCAACATCGCCAGGGTTGACTAAGCCAGAGTTGACCCTAAGGCAGGGAACTGAGGCAGCGGTTTTAATCATCTTGGGGGCCTCAACGACAACAATAGGAGACCCAATCTCGAGTTTTGAAAGTCGTTTTGCACTCTCATTATCTGCCGAAGATTCACACTTTATACTGAAGATTGAGCTTGAGCGTCCATTTTTGGTGTGGAAAGAGCTCAAGGTTTTAGGAAGAAGAGGCTTTAAGCATGGAGGAGAATTGGCTGCAGAAGAAAGAGATATTGCCATGACTAATATTTGTGTGGTTCTTACTTCCTTCGTTGGGCTAAAGTTTATCCATTCATATTCATTGGACTATATATATATATATATATATATATATATATATATATATATA
>NW_010361401.1:0-1178 GCF_000414095.1 Morus notabilis | reverse complement strand
ATATATATATATATTTTTTTTTTCTTTTTTTTTTTTGTTAGACGGTAGGCCATTATTTGGCTAAATAATATTGTTATAATTATTTTTTCTATGAAATGTCACGATTTTGCTTACGTTTGTGCTGTTGGATTTATCTTTACGAGAAAGGCTAGGATTATTTAAAATGTTACTTTCTAATATTCTTTTAAATATATAAAAAAAATAATTTAATTTATGCGTAATTACTATAAATTCTATCGAAATAGATTTTTTTTTTTATAGAAAAATTGTATCCAAGTATTAATTGTGTTTTGTCGTCATCCAGTAAGATTTTGGGAGTTTTATTAATGAAAGATACTTAATTTATGAAAAGCCAGATAGTTACGAAAAAGAATTTATGAAATGCCAGATCGCCTTTTCAGGTTGCATATCTAATACCCATTTGATATAGATTTTGCTTTTGTTTAAATTTCTAATAAGCACTAAAAATGTTATAATAAAGTTTATAATAACTTATTGAAACTCTTATACAAATTTGCATAGTTATACAAATTTCAAAAGCTATGCAGGAGAGCTTTTTGAGAAGCAGCATTTTATGCCTTTGATTGGAAGCACTTTTGGAGAGTTAAATCACTTATAAGAGCATCTAATCATTTACAATAGCAAACTTTTAGAAAACTCTCTAGCAAACAGGCTTACAATATAAATTCTTAAAAATAAAAAATAAAATAAAAAATAAAAAACTAGAACCTTATAACTTGGCTGAAAATTGGTGTTACTATATATGCCGTGTTGGGACTGACACGAGTATAGCACGATACGATAAGTAATTTCTTGACGTTTTCAAAAACATCTTTTTGATATCTTAAAGCTGATTTTTGAGATGTAAAATGACCTTAGTACATTTCATTTAACTAATAAAAAACTAATAGATCTAAGAAAAAATTTCTTTTAAATATTTTAATGTTTTAAAATATTTGAAGATTTTTTTTTAAATATTGGTTACTTTTTAATTGATAAAATGGGTAGTTTAGACATTACATATCTTAAAAATTAATTTCAGAGTATCCAGAAAATATTTCTAAAAACGTTAAAATATCATTTTAATATTATAAAAAAACACATTGTACCGAGTGCATGTTTCTCTCTGATACAAAATAACAAAATGATTTTAACAAGGACATTAAAGTCTTTCCATC
>NW_010361400.1:0-1857 GCF_000414095.1 Morus notabilis | reverse complement strand
GGGTGTTTTCCTTGCAGTAATTGGGTAAGCTCCCATGTGCCATTCTTCCGTAAGGCTTGGATTTCTTCATTCACTGCCTTCCTCCACTCAAGCTGCTGTAAGGCCTCTTGTATGTTGTTTGGAATTGCAATGTTCTCCATATTAGTGGTAAGAGCTTGGAGGCTAGAAGATAACCTCTCATAGGACTCAAATTGTGAGATGGGATGCTGAGTGCAAGATCTAACCCCCTTTCTGTGAGCAATAGGCATGTTGAGATCATCAATTAAACATATGTTGTCTGTGGAGGAGCAAGAATCTGAGTTACCTTGGATGCCTTAGGTGGGATTTGGACTCGGGACCTTAGTTTGGCAAGGCTTAGGATGCAGGTCTACCGGCTTAGGGTTCTTCTGGCGCCTTGAGTAAACTTGAAGTTCTTTGCCCTTAGGCTCCTAGTTTCCTTCTCGAATTGGACTAGGCTCCGATGGTTCGACAAGTAACTTCTCCGAAATGTCAAGTATGGGAACGTCCCAAAACTGATATTCTTCCTCGATGGGTGAATGCTCCCCCTGAATATGAGTTTTGGGATAATAAGGCACATTTTCAAGAAAGGTCACATTCATAGTGTTATAGGTTTTCCGGGTAGTAGGACAGTAGCATTTATACCCTTTTTGATAAGAGGAATAACCTATAAGGAGACACTTGACTGATTTGGATCAAGTTTACTTCTATGATGGGAGGGAATATGGACATAAGCAGAGCACCCAAAAACTTTGAGTGGGACATGAGACACAATTCGATTCTGAGGAAAGTTTTTGGAAATAACCTAACAAGGTGTATCAAATTTCAAGACTCTTGAAGGCATTCTATTGATGGGGTAGGTTGCAGTTAAAACTGCCTCCCCCAGAAATGTTTTGGAACATGGCTGGCAAACATGATGGATCGGGCTACATCCAGTAGGTGTCTATTCTTTCTTTCAGCTACCCCATTTTGTTGAGGGATATCTACACAAGAGCTTTGATAGATAATCCCATTTTTTAGAAGATAATTTCCAAGCATTGAGTTAAAATACTCTTTGGCATTGTCGGTTCTAAACACTTGAATCTTAGCCTGAAATTGGGTTTGAATCATGGAATGAAAGGAGTTGAAAATGGATCCTGCCTCTGATTTATCCTTCATAAGAAATACTCATGTAACTTGAGTGTAGTCATTAACAAAGGAGATAAACCATCTAGCACCAGAAATATTTTGAACACGATAGGGTCCCCAAATGTCACTATGAATAACAGAGAAAAGGTTTAGAAGGTTTGTAATTTTGGAAATGATAAGAGTTACGACAATGCTTAGAAAGCTGGCAAATTTCACATTGGAAAAACTTGGGATTTTTATTGAATATTAACGGAAACATCTTTGATAAATACAAGAAGTTTGGATGTCTTAGACGATAATGCCATAACATAACTGTATTTTCTTTATTCGAATTTAGAGACAGATTTGAACTAGAACCAAAACTATTTGATGTAGAGAAGGGATGAGCTCGATTATCTCATTTATCAATTGCCCTAATCCGGTAGAGTCCTTTGCTCTCCTTAGCATTGCCAATCATCTTCCCCGAAGTCAACTCCTGAAACAAACAGTGAGGGAGAAAATTTAACCACAGTTTAAATCTTGAGTAAGTTTACTGATAGACAATAAATTGCATGAGAGATTAGGAACCAAAAGAACTGAGTTGAGAATCAATGTCTCTGAGATGATCACTCTTCCAATACCAGTCACCGTGGAAAGAGATCCATCTACAATTTTGACTTTGTAGTTCTTGTGATAGGGACTGCACTCATGTAAACCAGTCACGAAATTACCTTTCTGAGCAGTGGATCCAGT
>NW_010361399.1:0-893 GCF_000414095.1 Morus notabilis | reverse complement strand
CTTTTTCTTTGTGTTGATTTTGTCAAGAGGGATTAGTCATTTTCTTCAATGGGTCCTATAATTTCGGTTGAGGATGCACGTTCCAATTGGGATTTTTGGCCTTGACATATGGCAAGCTATTGTCAATCTTTGACCCCCAATTGGGGTTTTTTTTTTTTTTTTTTTTTTTTTTTTTTTTTTTTTTTTTTTTTTTGTCCCTGAAAATCAACCCCACCTGAGTCTTGATGGGTGCTATTTTCAATTTCTGATCTATAAGAATTCTTTATTAGATTAATGTAATTTAGGGGTTGACACCATGTGCACATCTATCCTATCTCATAATGTTGGGTTTGAAATTTTGAAATTCAATTTTAGGGACCTGTTTTTGTTTACTTCTTCACGCTCACATTTCCACCATTGGAATTTGGTGTGTAATGTGATCTCTTTTACTCACTTTTGCCCGTGAAAAAGCTCAAAAAGAGTTAACACAGATAGAGCTCACTTTTGTTTTGTGACTCATATTTCATTTCTTTTATTATTCCCATACGCGGTTGTTATTATCATGACACAAACATTTCTTCTTGACCGTAGTCATTATCCTTTCCCCTTTTTGTCATTGAAAAGAGTTTTCCGATAACACTCTTTTTTCTGATTTCCGCAATTAGCGATCCTTCTTCTCTCATATTTCGCCTTCAATGTGTTTTCTTAGGCCCCGTTCATTTCATCGATTCGAGTTTAAAATTTAAGTTTTATTACAGTAAAAAGTTCTCAGAAACAGTCACATTTAACTTTTTTATACAGTAAAAAGTTCTCACATAAAATTATATCTTAACTTGAATTAAAAATTCAAATCAGCGAACTAAATGAATCTTAATTCCCTCAGCCTCCACAACGTGCTTGAAATTTGAAGCGCA
>NW_010361398.1:0-753 GCF_000414095.1 Morus notabilis | reverse complement strand
CATGTATAGTATTTCACTTTAAAACTTATTCATACTGTAGGCGAGATTCTCACTTACCTGCTATCAATCAAGGTTGGGATTATATTATATTACTCGCCGAGGTTAACCTCTACTGATGTGTTTTGTAAAGAAAACCCACTGAGTATGAATTTGACTCATTATAAGCTAGTCTATTTAGGAATTCATCCACTTACTTAGAAATATTTCCCTTTTAATAGGGATCACTTAACTTCTTTCACATTACAAAGATTAGATTGGGCCCAAAATATTATTTCTTAGATTGGGCCCAAAATATGTATTAAGGCCCATTTGTCTCAAACATGTCTACAACGGTCCTTTATACTAGTGCGCCTAACTTAGGCTTGAAAAGTTGTGGGCTGTCTTAGTATAGGTCTTGGGCCCATACTAAGTGTTAAAAATTCTCAATCCAAATCTTGTTTTGAAATCATTAGTAAATCCCATTCTAACATTAGTAATATCGTCGATTACTAAGAATTGAGCCTGGTAGGCACTTAGTGATTACTTTTTAAAAGATAACCATAAGTTTGTAACACTTTTAAAACTTCTTATTTCATCTTAATGTGATCTAAAAGTTTCGCGTTTCACAGAAAATGAAATTCGGCCTCAGAACGGACCAAAATCTTAAAAATAACGGGGGCACAAATATTATTTCGTGTAATTTTTAAAAATGTCCTGAAAACACGTCCTAGAGTCGGAAGTGTGATTTTTCATAGTCATAGAGATTTGTTCGTA
>NW_010361397.1:0-808 GCF_000414095.1 Morus notabilis | reverse complement strand
TATTATTAATACGAAACGTGTAAAAACTATTAAATTTCTTAATAGAGGGAGAAATTTTGTTAATATTTTATTGTTCAGAAAAACTGTTATTACGTTTTACAGATCAAGTGACGAAATGTTAAAGAGACATAGTTCAAGAAGAATTTTTGTAATTAATCCTAAAAGTTAAAAGAAGAAAATAGGTTGAATAAAATAATACAAATATTTAATCATAATTAAGCAATGTGTCTAACTACTTTGTATAGCAAAATAGAGAAAGTTCATCAATAATATCCGCATAGATTACAACTACAAAATTGGATAAATTGCCTGTGAGTACTATCAAATCTCATAAAATCAAAAGATCTTCTACATCGTTAATAATAGTGTTACTATACACATACGTGGCTGCTTCCTTTCGAAGTATACTAATGTTTTTTTCTGTTTGGAAAAAATTAGTAAAATTATTTCTATGCAAAATTTTTCCCTCTTTTGGTCATTATTTGACAAATACACCTATGCAAAATATTAACTAATAAAAAATATTAACCAATAAACACTAAAAAATGCCTAAAATTATACACAATGCAAAGTGACAGAGAGCAAATCGTGTGGAGTCAATAGGGCAAATACATTAACAAAATAGTAATATTCTTTAAATAAATTTTGTACACCGCAACCCTAGGTCGCTTTTAAATCGCTCCGGTAGTAGGTGCTAAGCATTTTGCAATCAGAGTACAGGGTTCGAACCAGTCTGGCAACCAGTCTTAGGATTTTTCATTTTTTTTTCCTTTCAAAACTTCCTTTTTGCTTGAACTGCCACCGTCTT
>NW_010361396.1:0-518 GCF_000414095.1 Morus notabilis | reverse complement strand
TTTTTTTTTCATTCTTTTCCGTTTCCCCTTTATTTGGCTATCACATTCACAACCTTAATGAAAGCTTTGTGGGTGTTTGGAATGCATTTTGTTTCTTGTTTTCACATTTATCGAGAAAAAAATGAAAATGAAAAGAAAATAATAACTAATTTCCTCTTTTAAAAGAAAAAAATTGCAAGTTGACGCTTGACAGCGAATAAATTAATAGCACGTTGTACTTTTTACTTGTTTATTTGTTGTCTATTCCAATGACCCATTCACATTAAGGGTGTTCGTCGATTAAAAACGGTCGGTTTTGGTCGGTTCAGTGGCCGAATCGACCATGTCGGTTTTCTAAAAATTGGAACCGAATCCGAACCGAACCTACCAGTTTTCGGTTCGGTTAACCGAAGTTCGATTTCAGTTCGGTTTTGGTTGGTTTTCAGTTTTGGCAATCATGAAGGTTACCTCAGTTAACCATCAGGTTACCAGGATCTTTAGTTGCATTTTTGACCCATAAGAACGAAAAAATGTAAAAC
>NW_010361395.1:0-526 GCF_000414095.1 Morus notabilis | reverse complement strand
TTCCTAAGCATTTAAAAACCTTACAAAAAGGTCCCTGCTGGATTTTTTTTGGCTATTTTACCTACTTTGAAGTGGTAATAATTTGGAAAGACCAATTTAGGTCCAGGGCTTTGTTCTATAGTCTTTTTATAACAAAAGCTATGAAAAGGGCAATTTGGTAATTTGAACTTTGGGTCTCAAATATGATTTTAAAACCAACAATTTCATTTTCCCTTGTTTTCATCGACACTCTCTCTCCCCTGTTCACACTCTCATGCTCTCTCTCTCTACCCGTACTCTCTCTCAAAAATGCTTCAACCTAGTTAGAAATCAAAATGTGCGTTTGGAATAAATTTTAGATTATTTTTAAAATATTTCTGCACGTCTTTTAAAACACGAAAATGAAAACGGTTTACAAACTGTATTTGTTTAGCAAATGTTAACGCAAATGAAAACAACAAACAATGAGAATGATTTTTATGAAGGAATTAGAAAACGGTTAAAGTTATTTTTCTTTTTCTGTTTTCATTTTCTATTACTTATCAAC
>NW_010361394.1:0-3006 GCF_000414095.1 Morus notabilis | reverse complement strand
ATCTCAAAGAATATTGTTACATTTATTCCTAAGGGCATAAACACTAACAGAAAGTTCATAGGCGTCTTCCTAGAGAGGGAGTCTCAGGTAGATTAAGTCCAATTGAATTGTTAAAGAGTTCTTAGTGGATTGTTCATCATCTGGACGTGGCCCCGCAGAGTAGGTTGTTACCGAACTGTGATACCATTTCTCTCGTGTTCTTTTATTTTACGTTTCTACATTATTCATATTGTCTTATAAAGTGTTAAAAGACTCAAACCGGTACCAACAATTGGTATCAGAGCAGGTTCACTGACGTGTATTTCGGTGAGGTCCTGGTGTATTGGTTGATTTTGTAGGAATGGATGTCATGAGAGAAGGAGGATTTGTGAACAAACCGCCGTTTCTGGAAGGTGTCAATTACCTCTATTGGAAGGCTCGCATGAAAGCTTTCATTAAAGCTATTGATGAGAAGGCATGGCGATCTGTCTTAACCGGATGGACTCATCCAACAACTAAAGATGATAAAGGCAATATTGTTCCTAAGCCTGAAGAGTAATGGTCCAACGATCAGGACAAGCTAGCAAACTGTAATTCAAAAGCATTGAATGCCATTTTCAATGCTGTGGATGCTAATCAATTCAAATTGATTTCCACATGTGAGTTCGCTAAAGGAGCGTGGGATAGTCTTCGAACTGCACATGAAGGTACGGATGCTGTGAAGTCTTCAAAACTTTCAGTCCACATAACCCGTTTTGAGCTTTTGTGTATGGAGGAAGATGAGTGTATTGCCGATTTCAACTTAAAGCTTTGTGATATTGCTAACGAAGCCTTCGCCCTTGGAGAAAAATATTCTGACGCCAAATTGGTGACAAAGACCTTGAGGTCACTTCCAGCATGTTTCGCTTACAAAGTGACAGCCATCGAAGAAGCAAAAAACGTGGAGAAGATGAGACTTGATGAACTCATAGGTAATCTTCAAACCTTTGAGATGAACTTTAAGGATAAAAAGAAAAGTAGAGTAATTATTCTTCAAGTAGATTATGATGATATATCCACCAAAGATGAGACCGACGAAGTTGAGGACTGGAGTGAGGCTCTTACTTTACTCACCAAAAACTTCAACAAAATGCAGAGGAAGATCAACAAGAAAGGAAGAATCGGAGAAAATTCAAAGAACAAAAATTCTCAAAAGAAGAATTCTAACCCTCAGCGTTTTGAAGAAAAGAAAAGAAACAAGGGCATACAGTGCCGAGAATGTGAAGGATTCATACATGTTCAAGCGGAGTGTGTAAACAGTCTTAAGAAGAGAAACAAGGCTGCCATGGCGTCTACATAGAGTGATGATTCGGATGAAAGTCAAGAGGATGCAGATAATCACACCAGCAATTATGTGGCTTTCATAGTAAGAAATGAATTCACAGATAAAAATTTATTTAGCACTAATAATGTTGTTACAGAGTCTGTTGCAACAGCATCTGCAACAACCTTTGGTAGAGTTGTTGATGATATAGATTTTGAAGATGAAACTGAAGATGATAGTGACGATGATGGCCTAAGTCTTGGGAAGATTCAAGAGGTTTATAAGAAGATGTACAACAAATGGCTTGTTGTTTGCAAACGAAATAAATCGCTTGAAGATGAAGTTGTTGTCTTAATAAAGGAAAGAGATGAGTTAACGAAGGCTGCAACAAATTATGAAATCTTGGCAGCAAAGCATCAGAGAAAGCTTGCTAAGACCAGACTTGAATTGGAGCAGACCCAGAAGAATTTAAGGATGTTAAACTCGGGCACAACAAAATTGGATCACTTTCTCTCACAACAAAAAACTTGTGGTTATCATTCAGGACTTGGCTACAAAGGTCAAGAAATTTCTGGGAAGACTCTCTTTGTGAAAGGAGCCACCAGTACTATGATGCAGTCCTTAAGAAAGCTCGGGTAAGATCAGACAAGAAGTTTGTTGCAAAGCCTATTGTAAAAAGACAAGCAACAGACATGCTTGTTCCTATATGTCACTATTGTAATTTGTCTGGCCACATTAGACCTAGATGTTACAAATACTTGAATGCTTTAAAAAGAGGTATGATCATTAATCTATCAAATTCTGCATTCACAAGAAGGACACCTGAAGCAAAGATTGATGTACAAAATAAATATCCTAGACGTGTGTGGGTAAGGAAATCTGATTTAAGGTGTCATGGGGCTTATACTTCTTTTAAAGCATGTACTACTAACTCTGAGTATTGTGGTAATGGTTACTTCAAGCTTTTGATAGGTGATAAAAGCAATATGCATGGGAGAATACCATATTCAGGGGAAGTAAGACTCGTGGAGGATTCAGGGGGAGAGATTTCCAGAAATCAATGAATTGGAACGTGATCTGCAAGAAAGTGTTGCACATAGTGTTCCATCAGGTGTTGTAACACTTTCTGCGACAATAATTTTATTTTTGCTTATTTTTGTCAAAAATGGGGAGTATGTAGTCTATGATGTTTTAGTTCAGGCGGAGTTTTTCTTGGAGACAATTTGCTTCTGACTTTACAAGAGTTATTTTGTTTCAGTTTCCACTTTTAGTTTTGCCAAAACAATGCCAAAGGGGGAGATTGTTGGGATTTGTTTCCCAAATTATGTATTGATTCTAATCGTTTTATGAGTGGCATTATTTTGGGAATGATTGGCTAGTTGATTGTGTTTGAGAATAGATGTGCAGCTGGCAAGCTCTTTATGGAAGGTTTCTGTAAGAATCTGGAAACTTAATTCAGTTACTGTTTTTGAAAAGTCAACTATTGATCCTAAGATGGTAAATTGTTAATTGGTGATTTGATTGATATTTGATGGAGATTTCGTAGCTGGATGATCTTCCTCTGTCTCCTAAGAACGTGTCCAGGTTTATATATTAGTTTCGGGAAGGTTTCAGCATTATAGCAAATTGATTCAGACTGGTTTTGAAAAAGTCAACATTGACAGCTATGTTGCAGTTATTGTTGCAATAAGGATCTGCAATAGATTTGGTTTAGCGAATAAATT
>NW_010361393.1:0-570 GCF_000414095.1 Morus notabilis | reverse complement strand
TAATTAATAAAATAAAATAAAAATGTAATTATAGTAGAAATGTACAGAATTAAAAATTGTTACATTAATAAAAATCTAATTTCCTAAATTAGCAGCATCACTAGAATTATCGTCATTATCATTGGAAGGATTCGGAGGCAGATGACCTGGACGAACATACAACACAGGAGGAGTAACCGCTGGAAAAGTGATGTTGGAGTGCATTTGAGTGATGAAGTCCTGCATCATTCTAACGCTCTCATACAGCTGGAGGTTTTGCTGGTAACTCTGTTGCAAGTATTCTTCTACGTGTGGGTCCGAACGTGTCGTAGAATATATTATCGAGCGTGAGCCAGATGATGACGCATCCCCTCGATAAACCTTTTGTGGGAGTGTACGACCTACTCCTGTCTTGTGTCCTCTGTGGGTGCCCAAAAACTGCTCCATAATATCCTCCTCGTTAACTGCTCCTGCCACGAATGATCCAAAAGTAGTAGACTGCGTCTGGATCTGCGTTTCTCTATCTCCCTCTATCTGTGACAACCCTAACTTTTGATCATCATCCTACATTCATACTTAGCATTACTTAAC
>NW_010361392.1:0-1694 GCF_000414095.1 Morus notabilis | reverse complement strand
CACCCAATTTGTGTTTTAAGAAGTCTCTCGGATATTACATACCAAAACTCATAGACATTTTCAGCGTTGAAATAATAAGAATTGTTAAGGTAAATAAACAAAAGAAAATGAGAAGACTTTAAGAGGAAAATGAATTTTAAGTTGAATTAGTGTGGTTCATTTAAGAAAACATTGACTCCTAAATGTAAATCTTGTATACAATTACCTTTTTAAACAACAGTTTTGACTGATAAAAGTAGACGGTTTTATTTATTGAATAAAGATTCAACAAGCAATCATATTTTAAGTCTTAAATTAAATTCACCTCCGGTTATACTTAATTTGTTAAATTCTATCAGGTGCTTAATCATTATTGGTTATCACTAGAAAATCCTTTTAGCATTTTTCAAGATATCCTTGACCCACCTATATTTCTCTCTCAAACCCAAAAGAGATAAAGTTGATTTCTTGGAAGCCACTCTAGGAGGGCTATCAATTTATATATATGTACACCTGGAGAGAGTGTTGAAACACAAATCCTTCACAAACAAGCCATCTTTTTTTTTTTCCTTCATTATTTAATTCCAAATTACATAACTCTTCCAGATTCCTTCATGTAGTTATATTCAACCATATTCCATTTCTCAACCCATTCCTCTCATTGTGTAACATTCTTTATTTTGTGACGAATTCAACATTGTGTTGATTCATTCATAATCTACTCTTCCATAGGCACAAAAATAACTAACAAGAGTGAGAGAGAGTAATGGCAGAGATAGCCAATTATAGAGTGGACAATAACTTGGGTTGTGGTTTTATGGGAGGGATTTTCCAGCGCTGGAACCACTGGACAAGAAAATCCCATGTACATTCACTGCCTTCTAGTGGTACTAAAACACGGCCACCAAGTTCCGAAAACCCGGAGAAGGCTCC
The DNA here is from genome assembly GCF_000414095.1 of Morus notabilis. Lineage (NCBI taxonomy): Eukaryota > Viridiplantae > Streptophyta > Magnoliopsida > Rosales > Moraceae > Morus > Morus notabilis. The sequence continues at coordinate 782 of NW_010361392.1, read as the reverse complement.
AAGTCAGAGTTCCAGGAGGAGAAGAAGCAGCTCTGCAGAGCCTGCCATTCCACAAAACTCAAACTCAGCTAAACCTCTTCCAAAGTCAGACCAAAATCCCACCAGAAATCTTCCCGCGGATCATCCTAGGACTTCGACTTCTCAGCGAAAAATTCAAGGAGTTCGGAGACTTTCAGATGCTGCAAGAAGCTCGACGTCATCCTCCAATGGCTCAGGCCAAAACCATGACTCAGGAGAAGAGAGAAAGCTGAGAAGGGAATCGACACCGAACTCTCTCGAGTTGAGCAGGATTGTCGCCCAGCACGACAGCAAAGTTCTAGCAAAAGCTTCTTCTACTAGTGCTATTGTTTTAGGACATGTGGGAAACTTGAAGCAGTCAGGAAGCAGGAGTTCTCTGGCGAGCAATAGTCCTAGTTCTGCGTCTGGAGCTATTTTGGCCCTTTCTAGGAACCTTCAAGAGATGAACTCCTTGCCCCGAAAGAATGGTTTTGGAGGTGGGAATAACACTAGTATGGGAAACATTGTGAGGAGGAATAGTTGGAGTGATCATTTTCGGGGTGTTTCGAGTAAGTTAGACCCCGAAGCGTTGAAGAGGATGGGAAATGAGGCCTACAAGCAGGGCAGGTTCAAGGAGGCTTTGGATTTTTATGATCGAGCAATTGCTTTGAATTCAAACAAGGCAGTCTATCACAGCAACAAGAGTGCTGCTTTGATTGGCTTAGACCGTCTTGTCGAAGCAGTTTTCGAAAGTAAAGAGGCTATAAGGATTGAGCCTTCCTATC
>NW_010361391.1:0-707 GCF_000414095.1 Morus notabilis | reverse complement strand
CCCGGATCTAGTGGTTTTCCTTTGAGATATTTTGATTTGGAACTGAAATCGCAGGTTTTTAGACTGATTTCGCGGGTTTTCCTTCGCCTGATGTTCTTCACAGGTTGACCGGACCAGTCGACCGATCCGGTCGACCGGACCAGTGGATCTATCCAGTCAACCGAATTGCATTAGTCTACCGATCCACCTATGCGGTCGACCGAATTGCACACCACCGGTCGACCGGTGGTGTTGCACTGCTCTGTCACCGGTCGAACAGTGCACAATGGGTTTGACCCTGTTTTGCCTGAAAAATCCTGTTTTGACCCTGATTTTTTAGGAGAACCTAAATTAGCTTCATTTGGGGACCTAGAGTCAATGGATTAGCATCTTTAATACATGTTTTGAAATTAAAACCCTTAGAATGATTATTTGAAACATGAAATGGTTTATGAGACTGGTAATTGAATTGTGGCACACTAATAGGAAATCAAATGGTATAACTGAGACTAAATTGCTTTAGGAATGAAAATTGAATCCTAAAGTGTTGTCTTGTATCAGTGCTGACTGAGGACTCAGTTTGAGGGGCTTGAGGAAGCGAAAGCCATAATAGAGTAACGCTAGCCACATGTTTGGTATTTGAGAGGTAGGATATTCCTGATCCCTTTCATTGTTAGCATGTTTTTAAAGAGTTTTGGAATTACAAATGTTTTAAAGAAAGGGCATGT
>NW_010361390.1:0-448 GCF_000414095.1 Morus notabilis | reverse complement strand
TCGAAGAGGCAAGAAAGGCTAGGGCAAGGGAAATGAAAAAAATGGCGAGACAAAAAATGCTAAACCAAAAAACCCAGAGAAAAGAAGAGTAAAAAAGTAAAAAAATGAGAAGAAATGAAAGCGGCGAAGGAAATGAGAGAGAGGTGGAGGAAAAATTAGGGCTCCATCGAAGAACTGAAGAGGGAATCGAGGACAAAAGAAAAATTAGGCCTCTACCGGTTGCAAAATGACCAAAAAACTAAAGCCCAAAAATCCAGAATGAGAGAAACAACGGGGGCAAAATCAGAAAAGCAACCCATCACACAGGGATTAAAAGACCAAACCACCCCTGCTCCAGCCAAAGGAAGGACCAATAAATCGAGGGCAAAAGCGTCATTTCACTGTAGAAGGAACAGTGATCTGAGTCTTGATGAACAGTAAACCCCAACTCTCCTTTAGTATATTTATA
>NW_010361389.1:0-1840 GCF_000414095.1 Morus notabilis | reverse complement strand
AAAAAAAAAAAAAGTCAAAAGCAAAAATACAGGATGCAAAAGAAGCCGTACCACATACAAGGCCAAGCGAGCAACCAGGTTCCGATAGGCTTGTCAAGGCGAGCAAGCCGAGCGTACGGCTGAATATGCTTCGGCAAATACAAGTTTATCCACGACACATCATTCACTTTCACCTCGCCGCCACCGCCGCCATTCTCGTCGTTCTTCACCGGCGTAGAAGACGACGACGATGTCGAAATGTGGCGGACGGAAACGGCGCCAAATTCGACGATCAATTTCCGGCGACCGTAGTAGAATTGCTTAGGCCATAGGAAAACCGGAATAGGAGGAGAAATGTGGAGAGGGCTAGGGTTAGGGTTTGGAGCGTAATGAAAGGAAGAAGAGATTGAGGAGGAAGAGGGATTCAAAAACCTACGGGTTCGGAAGGCACGAGAGAGCAAAAACAACGTCATTTTGAATTGGAATGCATGTTTTTAATGGGTCTGCATAGGAATCTGGCGAACATTTAAAACTTTGGTATTTTATACGAGTTTTCAGAAGCAAGGCATTCCGAACTCATTCAGCTGCTCCCCGGAAGTGGCGATTCCTACAGAACATAAGGAGGTCAATCAAATCAGAAATCAGAAATTATTAAAAAAGGGTAAAATCGATATTCCACGTTCAAAAAAAGACCTCAGGCTATAAAAAATCAATTTTTTAAATTATCAAAGTATATAAGACAAAAATGCAATTACCCATTAATATAGAATACCAAATTAAAATTATTCTTAAAATAAATATGCAAGAAAAAAATGAAGGGTAAAAAGGAAAACTGTTTGGTTTCTGCAACAATTCAAACCCTCCTGACTCAATTATGGACTCATTCATTCCATCGATTTAAATTTTTAATTTTAGATTTTTACAGTTAAAAGCTTTTAGAAAATGTAACATTTAACTTTTTTTGTTACAATTAAAAGTTCTCAAAAAATATCACATATCAGCTTAAATTAAAAACTTAAATCTGTAAAGCGAACAATGTATATATATTTCACATCCCAACTAGAATGGAAGCCATCCTTGGAAGAAATTAATGGGATTCTTACTCCAATTCTTACAGTGTGTTTTGTAGAACGGAAAAAGGATAGGAAAAAGAAAAGAAATTAGATGAAGGATTTTAAAGAAAAAAATAGAATCTTGTGTTGTTTAGTAGATAGGAAATGAGGTAGGAAAGTAGAAATTGATGGGTTCACTAATTTTAAATCTTTCTAACTTTAAAAAGAAAAAATGATGAAAAATTTTGATAAATAAATGAGATATAAAATAATTATTTTAACTTTAATCATTCATCATTTTTTATTAGTATATGGGTACTATTGTAAAATACAATAAATTTAACATTTTCTTTTCACTTTTTTTTCTTCTACCAAACAACATGAGATAAAATCTACATTCCACCATTTTATTTCCTCTACCTAGGTATTTTACTTCTCTTTCTTTCCTCTTTTTCTATAACATATGCCAAAAGTGGACAATCCAGGAAATAGCCCATGGAAACAATAATAATATGAGATAAACAAAATAAAATCTCAAGATAATATGGGCTTATTCGTTTGCACCTAAATTCAAAAAAGTTTAAACTCAAGTTATAACTTTATTCAGATTCATGTTCTTTTGTAAAATTTGAGTTTGAATTTGAGTTTTAACTTGAGTTTAATGTTGAAATCTGAGTTCAAGTTTCATTTTCAATTCAAGTTTTTAAACTCAAACTCAAATTAATAAACAATATTTTTTTATTATTAAAAATGCTATAACTTTTTCATTTTAATTCAGATTGAGATAATTCTTTTTTATACGTTCACAA
>NW_010361388.1:0-1538 GCF_000414095.1 Morus notabilis | reverse complement strand
GAACTTGGAACCTCTTCACCGTACCATATCCATGTTTGATAAGTCTGATAAATGCCATATCGGAACAAATGAAATTTAAGATCTTGCATCGATTGCCTTCTAATATTGCCACATTGCATTCACGGACAACGAATAATATTCCCTTTCATTGTATTCTTTGCAAAAAAAATAAATTCTTCAACCCCTTCCTTATATTCATTACTCAACCTATTTGCAAACATCCATTTCCTATCCATTGCTACATAAAAACCAAAAATAAATATCTCACTTACCCAAACACATAAATCATACAATTACTCAAAACAACATATTAAAACCCAACACCCATATTACTCAAAATCATAAAACATAAACAAAATTCATTATCTACATAAAAAATTTAAGACAAACAACAAAAACTCAACACCCATATTACTCAAAACCATAAAACCTAAATAAATTTCATCATTTACATAACAAATTCAAGACAAAAACTAAAAACCCAACACCCATATTACTGAAAATCACAAAACCTAACTAATTTTATCATCAACATAAATAAATTTTATCAAACAACAAACATCCAACATCTATAATACTAAAACCCATAAAATCTAACATATTTTCTTCATTTTTTTTATCAAATTTATACAAAAAAAATGAGAAAATTAATAAAATTTACTTGATGTTCTTTGCGGATTTGTGGTCCTTTCCGGATATATGGAGAGGACGGCAGCGAACGGAAGGAAGAAGGGGCCTATTTGGGGTGCCGGCGTTGTCTGGGTGAAGAGATTGGCATACTAACTTAGTGAGCGGACGTTTTGATTTTTGAGTGAATGTTCACGAAATGAAGTTTATCTGGGTTAAAAACTAGATTCAACGACGGTTTTTCATGTTAAAGATACCAGTATTAGATGACGGTTTTTTAAAAAACCGTCGTCTATAGTTGCCATGTCAACCACCGTGTTTTCAATGACACGTTTGACGATGGTTTTGTATAAAACTGTCGTCAAATCCACAATTTTTTGTAGTGTATGTGACTTTTTTGCATTCTCCCATTTTTTTTTTAAGGCCAGCCATCTGAAATTTGAATTTGTAAATAATAGGAATTCATAAATGGCGTTAAGTTATATTTTTCAAACAAAACACAATTCGTTAATTTGCAACCTCATATTTACCTAATACCTATAAAAGTCATATTTTGAGAATGACCCACAAACAACGCCGCATTTGATTTGAATAAGATTATATTAACAACATATTTGAAGCAATATGGTGAATATTTCGACCAGAAAATAAGAGTAAAACATGTCGTTCAAAAGAACATGATCAAAACCCTATGTTCCATCATATGTCAATGCGACTTAAATAAATATGTAATATTTTATTCAGTGCGTGCATAATAGACCGTTGACGGAAACTTAACAAGCTAATTATTTTTCTGTGTCGTGGCTAAAAGCAATTGCTAGCTTTCTACTTTATCACAGTTCAGAATCTTCGGAAAGAAATAGTACTAAATCAAGAGTAGGATAATTTCTATAATATAATTAAAAAGAAGT
>NW_010361387.1:0-2025 GCF_000414095.1 Morus notabilis | reverse complement strand
TATAATTTAAAATTATTTTAATTTATGTATATTTTTTATAAAAAAAATATTATAATAAATTATGATATAATTCGAACCATGACACAAAGAGATTGAAGAGAGAGAGAGAACAAAACACTTTAAAAGGTAGTTAGAGAGAGGAAAGAGAAATAAGAGTAAAAATAACGGTAGATTAATTTTCTGCCTTGTTTGCCTGTTTCTCGTTCAGGTTCTCGAGACTAGTAAAACAATGAAAAATTAACTGAATAATATGACTCTAGAGAAAAGAATACAACCACAATTTCCGAGAAAACAACTAGCGATCTCAATTAATTGGCATATTAAATAGCAATAATGTTGCATAAAAAGAAATCGTCAGTCAAAAAAGTAACTGTATCCTTTCATTCTACATAAATAATAACATTACTATTTATATTATTCTACACGTAAATTTTATTATCTCATCATTTATTTTAATTTAATATATTATATTAATGAAGTCTATTATCTACGTGTCAATATCAAACAATTAATGTAATGACAGAGAGTAAATTGAAATTGCTTTTTGTTGGTGAGGATGGAGAAATCAATTTGTGTGTAGTCGTTTGCATGGGGAAGAAAGTGTTTAGCATTCTTCTTCTATGCCCTTGTTACCGATAATAAGATGTTGGGCTCAAGCCCAGATGGTTACCGGGTCATTAATTCAGCCCATTATGTTTTTTCTTTTTTGTTTCCCTTTGAAAAGAAAAGAAAAAAAAAAAGAAAGAGGGAACTTTAAAGATATACCAGAGTTCAAATACGGATTGACTTATGCCAGGCCAGCACATTTTATTTTGGAATACCGAATTTATCCTTAAAGCACCAAATGGTATCTAGGGCTGTTCATGGGTTGGGTTGGTGCGGAGTAGGATTTTTTTTTCCCGTCCCAAAGGGTGCGGGTTGCACATATTTAGCCCCAACGATGTTAGAAAATTTTCACAACCCAACGATGTTCGGGTTGGGTTGGGGCGGTGCGGGGTGGGTTGGGTGGTCGGTTTCAACATTCAAAAAATCAAAGACTTAAAGTTCAATATAATATTCAAACTTCATCATTAAATAGAAATAGCAACCATCCTTATCAGTCCGGCGAGAGAGCACCGGAGAAAGTGGGCAAGACGGCGGCCAAGAGGACTAAGCAATGAGGAGAGAGTTATGAGGGGGTTCACGGGAGGGGAAGAAGAGGGAAAACTGAAAAGGAAGAGGCAAGAAGAGGGAGTTTACGGGAGGAGAGACCGAGAATGAGATTGTGAACCCTAATGTTAGTGAGCCTAGGGTAGAACATAGGTAGTTCGGCTTGGATCAAAAGCTTGGGGGTATGTTGTGCGGGTTGGATTGGAGATTACGGGTTGTTATGGGCCCAACCCGCAATCCGCCCAAAACACTTCGGGCCAGAGGTATAATGAGCCGCAAATTTAAAAATAATGCTGCGGGTTACTTTTTTCGGCTTGGGTTGGGACGGGGTGGGTTGGGTTTGCGGGTTGTTCGGGTTTATGAACAGCCCTAATGGTATCCACAGTTATGCCACCTGGTTTTCATTGTGATACTAGTTACTGATCAGTAACCAGCGATTCACGAGCCGGAAACCACCGAGTCATCGGTCGGGAACCATAAAAAACCATCGTTATTGCCCGTGCCGGCCGCAACCAGACATATTACCACTAAGTCACCTGCCGGTAACCACCAAGTCACCGACAATAAACCACCGAATCATCGGTCGAGAACCACTGAAAACCATCACTCCTGTCCGTGCCAACCGCAAACAGACATACTACAACCATTTTACATGAATATACATGAAAAAAAACAACAAAAAATCCTAAAAAATATCAAAAGATTTAAGACCCGCTGTTTGAGTTTTTACTTTAAATTAAAATGTGATTTTATATAAAAAAATTTATTATAAAAAAAATTAAATTTAACTGTTTTTAAAATTTTTTTACTCTAATAAAATTTAAATCCATAAAATAAACAGACCATAATAACAAGAATCTCAAACACAGAATATTA
>NW_010361386.1:0-830 GCF_000414095.1 Morus notabilis | reverse complement strand
CGAAGAGTTGTTCTGCTTAACTCAAAAAGCTTTTTCCAAAAGTTACTCATGAACACCGAATCACGGTCAGAGATAATAGAGCTCAGAAATCCATGGAGTTTAATGACCATATCCATGAACACCTCTGCAGTTTTTATTGCGGTGAACTGCGTAGGGAGGGGGCCAAAATAAGCAGACTTCGTAAGTCGATCGACAACCACCAGTATGACCGTGCAACCACGAGATGAAGGAAGGCCTGTGATGAAGTCCATAGTGACTTCGTTCCACACTAAGGTCGGTATCGGGAAGGGCTGCAGTAATCCGGCCGGAGCTTGTGTGGAATACTTAGTCTGTTGACACACAAGACACTGCGTAACAAAGTGCTCTACATTAGTACGTATTTTTTACCAATAAAAGGTGGAAGATAAACGTACCAGTGTGCGTTTGATGCCCGCATGTCCTGCGAGTGGGGTAAAGTGAAACTTGTGTAACAAAACTGCCTTCAAGGACGAATGAGGACTAATGTAATAACGGTTGCGGTAGAGAAGGAAACCATCGCGCTCCAAGTAATCGAGGGAAAGAGTTCCTGTGGTGAACTGCTGATAAAGTGCAACCAGATTCGGGAGAGAAGAATTTTCTGAGCAGAGGGTGGCCAATATATCAAAGGAGGGCCGACTGAGGAGTAAGCAGGACATCGTCTCCATTGGCTTGTCCACAACGACATCTTCATGGACCCGCGAGAGGGCGTCTGCTGCAAGATTAATACGGCCTGGCTTATACTCAATCCGGAATTGATAGCCCAATAACTTCCAAATGTACACTTGTTGTTCCAGAGTCTAAATGACTTGTTA
>NW_010361385.1:383-581 GCF_000414095.1 Morus notabilis | reverse complement strand
ATCAATAATTCTATCAAAAAGTTAGGGGTAACTTTAGAGTAATAAGGGTATGTCAAAATAAATACTTTAAGCTCTTATGGTCTGAAAAGATCTGAAATTTTACTCCATAGAGGTAGCATCTTTATATCTTTAAAGCGAAGATCACTACTGCTAACTCCGGATCATGTGTGGGCTAGTTATGTTCATGTGGCTTCAGTT
>NW_010361385.1:0-207 GCF_000414095.1 Morus notabilis | reverse complement strand
AATCTGATTTCTTTTTTAGTCAACTAAGTCATCGGGGCAGCAATACTTGAGAAGTCCTTCACGAAGCATCGATAATATCCTACAAGTCCTAAGAAACTCCGGATTTCAACTACATTCGTTGGCCTTTCCCTTGTAGCATTGTTTTGACCTTTGAAGGACCACTGAAATTCCTTGTCCAGATATAACATGTCCAAGAAACTTGACTTC
>NW_010361384.1:0-952 GCF_000414095.1 Morus notabilis | reverse complement strand
TAAACCATAAGAAATACTTTTGCAATATTCAATATAAAATTGTCTCTTTATTTTTCAGGATGTAACACTAATACAGTACTGATTAAGCTCCCGTTTTATTTTATAAATTTAAATTACTATTTAAATCTTTTTATTATAGTATTTTTTCTCACAAAGTTTAAACTTCTATTCAAATTTTTCTGATTGCCATAAATTTTCTCACTTCGTCATTGTTCAAGCGCCAAATAATAAATTTCCTGTTTCTCAACAAAATTGAAAAAATTAAAAAAATAGTACACTAACTATTTCTATAGATTAATGAATGAGCATCGCTTGTGAAGAAACTTAATGGCGTTTTCTCTATTCACGAAGCTGAAGTTAAAGCTATTTCCATGAGTCTCCTTTGAGCTTTAGACATTGGTTTGAATCTTCAGTTCGTGAAATCTGATGCACTAACAATCATTCAAGTTATGAGACACTCTTCCTTTTGTAATGAGTTTGGTTTATTATTGTCATATGTATTAAGTTAATTATCTTATTTTCTAGGAGTTAAGTTATGTCATGTGTACAAAGAAGCTAATAGAACTGCCCACATTTTGACTGCTTATGCTCTTAACATAGATAATGAGCTAATTTAGTTGGAGGAAACTCCAACATTTATAGAATCTGTTATTGTATCATACGTTTATTCTTATTAATAAATAACATATTCTATTCTAAAAAAAAAATCTATTGAGATTTTTATAATATTATTCTCTTTCAAATTAATAGTGACTGTGAATAAGTAAACACACACTTTTTTTTACTCTCCACACCCTCTCAAATTAAAATTTCTTATTAAAAAAACATTAAATAAAAAAAAGGGCAATAGACTTAACTATATAATTTAATTTTGTTATAAAAGGAAACCTAATGATAGAGGTAATTTTTTTCCTCTCGACATACCCCACATATCATATTTTTAAATTATAAA
>NW_010361383.1:0-1656 GCF_000414095.1 Morus notabilis | reverse complement strand
AAAAAAAAAAAAATGATGTAATTATCATTCATCATATAGAATATATTAGTGGACATTGTTAATGATAGAATTCAATTTGTCTCCAGTATTCTTTTTCTCTTATTAATCGTCCACCAAGTTATAGTTTCTCTCATTTTTTTCTCATTTTACATATTTTTTTAATAGACCGTGTAAACTGACTCACACTTTAGAGTCTAAATATGTTGTCCTAAAATTACTGTCTTAATAGTTATTCCCTCAATCAATTTTTGACACCTCACTTTAGTTTTACACATGATAAGTGCACAAAAATGCACTTTTTGATGTACATAATTATCAAATAAATTAAGTTTTAATTAAATATTTTCATCAAATTAATTTAAATTTTTAGTTTGGAAATATTTAATTTTAATAGTTTTGAAGGAAAAATCAACGGAAATAGTAGAAAATAGGCCAATATGAAAAGCTTAAGAAAGTATATAGGCCAATTTTTAGTTATAGAAATTAATAGGCCATAACTTGTCAAGTTATGATTAATAATCAGATAAGTTATGGAAAACTTATCAAGTTATGGTTCATAGCCAGACAAATTATAGACAAAAACCGTAAATAACTTGTCAAGTTATGATTCATAACCAGACAAATTATGGACGAAAACAGTAATTTAACCTATTTATTAACTTATGTAAATTATTAACCTATTAATTTTAATTTATCTCTAAGTCTTAATTTATTTCCCTATTTCTCCCAAAAGTCAATTGAGTTAAATTTGACAAGTAAGAAACAAAAATAGGGCCCAATAAATTTTCAGCCCAAGTCAAGCCGCATTATCCAAGTTGTTTTCCTTATCAACAACACACATGCGTGCCTCCTCCATCCAACGCACCAATCACGCGCAAAAGACAACCCAAGAAACCCATGGGTCGCACCGTGCACAACCTTCCAACTTCCTTTCTCAACTGAAGAACGTTTGTGGCTGTTGTTTTCTCTTATTTAATGAACTTATCTAAATTAATTCCTTGGAAATTCCAATTAATTGGAAACGATTTCTTCTTTTCTTTTATTTTCGGCTGAGTATTTTGTGTAAACAAGCTCAAAAAAACTCTATAAACAGGAGCTTTGCCAAGGTTTTTTGTTGTTGAATTTTAACCTAAATTTAGATACTTTTTTTTTTCTTATTTTTGTCTTGCTTTTGTTTTCATATTATCTCTTTAGAATTTTGTGAGAATGCTTTGCAAGTTAGGTTATAATATTTGGGTGAGACTAGAAATGATCTTATATGTGTAGTGAATATTTTGATTCTCCAATGGTTTAAAAGTTTTATATATTTGAGTAAATAATTTTCTTTAATCATATTTTTTCTTTTTGTCAATATATTTTATTGTCAATTGTTATATAAGTCTAGTCAAGCTTTTTTTATGTGATTATTGCATGATACAATATATTGATAAACATTATTTTATGAGTAGTCTTTTACTGTAATACCACCCCGAAGTATGTTTTCGCTTTTAGATTTCTCATAAGATAATTTTTTCTAGTTCTTAACGTTAGAATTTTATTTACGTACTCAAATACATTTTTATTCACAAGTTTATCTTATTTTCCGATTGATAGTTTGAGACGTGAAACTTTTAATTGAGTAATATCAAAAATTAAAATTTAAACGGGTGAACAAAA
>NW_010361382.1:0-1388 GCF_000414095.1 Morus notabilis | reverse complement strand
TTTTTTTTTTTTTTTATGGTCCTCGTCTTTGTGGAAAATGACAACCATTATAAAAAGAATGATATATGACTATTAATTACGTTAATTAACAGCAAGTGGTGGACAGCGTGCCACGGGTCGCGCATGATTGGTTGGAAGTGCCGCTGATGCCCGTGTCCCCTTCCCCGTGACGCAGTACCGTAGTCTCTCACATAATGTGAAGTTGCAGCATACATTTGGATCGTTGCATATACTAATCTTAACAATATCCTAGATATAATTACTAATAATTTAACGAATTAAAGAGTTGTTTTTCTATCTTTGCAAAATTGCATTACTTTTTCTATTTTATCGAACAACATGGCATATGCGTAACATCAAAGCAAAAAAAAAAAAATCAATGAATGTTTTAGGGACTTAAAACAAAGTAAAGATAACCTTTTTTATATTATTCTATTTTCTTTTCATTTTTTTATGTTGGTTTAATGCGTAATTATAAATTCAATGTAATTAGCCAACTTCATAAAATACTCATTAAATTAAAGTTGAATAAATATTAAAAAAAAACATATAGATTACATCTTTTTATTGTAACTAAGATGTGTTTGTTAAATGCGCAAAATACAATTAATGACTCTTTAAATTTTAACCATACAAATGCTAGACTTTCTATGATTCGAATAAACATATGAAAACTTTTTTTTTTTTTTTAAAGCAAAAGGAAAACATATTAATACTACTCATAAGTATTGAATTATAGAAAGTATTAACCTAAAATAACTTTGTATGTTTTGAGAGGTCGTTAACCTTCCAATGCCACAAGACTGATCCACGTAAAACTATATATATGATTGCTCAGGGTGAATTCATACCAACCCAAAACTGCGTTAACCATTTATTTTGGCAATGGCATTTTACAATTGTTTCAATGTCCGCTGATGGTGGATTTTAGTCAACAAGAAATTAACTCTCTGAGAACACTCACAATAATCTCTCACGTATTAATTAGAGGTTAATGATGCTGGATAAGTAAATGAGAAAAGCGTTTATAGTAGTTCGGTTAAAATTCTTTGCCTACATCCACTTGTGCATGCACTAATATATTGTAGATTACAAGTTCTCTGTAGTAGTCTGAAAGTGAGAGTAAAAAACTTAATGAATTTTCATGGCTCTATTTATAGGCCTCGTACATATGAGAAACCCCTTCTGCATCTCCCGCGGAGATCATCCTCTATCCCTTAATTTGGGGATTTGGCAGCTGGATTTCCCTGATTACTGCTTCCCGGTCAGGCTAACCACTCTTTACCCAATACTTGATTTTCTGACTCCAACAGTGGCGGTAGTTGATACAGTGTACCTTCCAGCTCGGACTCACAGTGGATTTGACCGCGCTAATGTCTCGACACGTG
>NW_010361381.1:0-295 GCF_000414095.1 Morus notabilis | reverse complement strand
TGTCTTCATGTGTGACTAGGCATACGTGCCTAAGGCCTCAATTGTCTACAATCGAGTATTGACAGGAAAAATAAAAGTGTAGACTAAAGCCCGTTCATTTCACCGATTTGAGCTTTTAGTTTTAGGTTTTTACAGTAAAAAGTTCTCAGAAAATGTCACATCTAATTTTTTTTTTACTACAGTGAAAAATTCTCAGAAAATGTCACATCTCAGCTCAAATTAAAAACTTAAATCTGTAAAGTGAACGAGTATTAAATTGAACTTAATCAATGGGACTTTCTATGTAGTGTTATAT
>NW_010361380.1:0-803 GCF_000414095.1 Morus notabilis | reverse complement strand
TTCCGATAGTTGTTCAATTCAATAATACTTGAGTAATTGCATCTTTACCCGTGATTTACCTGTGATCTCGTACCTCTCTCTTCCCAAGCGTATGTACACATGTTTATTAAGTTTTCAGTCTCAAGTCCAAATCTTGGTTAGTCTATTGTCATTATTTTAAAACAGAAAGAGGCTTTTTATATTTTATGAGAGGAAAGCAATTACTTATTTATTTTTCTAGGGCCTAAAAGATATAGGAAGTTGAAAGGTTCTAAATATTTTCATGCATACATGATTTATGTCTTCTATAGAACATGTTTTCTGATAGTGGTTGCTAAAATATGTCATGCATTACAGGTTCAGTGAAGAAAGCTGTGGCCATCCTGGGCATTGTTCATGATCGCTCAAAACTGAGTGATGGTTTGGATGAATGCAGATTAGCAATTTCTCACACAAAAGAGTCCAGAGCATCCCTTAATTCGCTTTCTCACACAAAAGAGTCCAGAGCATCCCTTAATTCACTTAGTCATATTCTTAATCCTGCCAGAGTTTATTCCCTTTTTAAAAGGATGCTTGATGAGGTATGCATTTAGACCTATGTAGATGATAAATCTTTCAATTCTTAGGTTCCGTTTTGTTCATGGTTCAAACTAGTGGTTTTGATTTTGACTTTTGAAATTCAAATTTTTTATGAGAGAAAAACACTAGCAGAACCAAGAATCATGGTTTAAATCATGCAGAACCCTTGAAACAAACAAACCCTTAAGCTGTGTATATCTCTTTTATTTTGTTGTATGAGAATACATACCTTCTTTTGTTTAAAA
>NW_010361379.1:0-886 GCF_000414095.1 Morus notabilis | reverse complement strand
GTTTAAACTTAAAAGAACATGAACTCAAATAAAATTATAACTCGAGTTACTTTTTTTTTAGTTTTTCACTCAAAAGAACAAGCCATTTATAATTGTCCGTGTGTAAATTTGAGATAGAGAATAAAAGAGTCTTTTTGGTGGGTCCTAGTGAGTCTTTGGGTTCCGGAAAAGAAACAAACAAAGGCTTGTGTGTAAAGTCATTCTTGATCAATAAAATTCTTATTGTCTTCTATTTTTCTAGTGCTTGATCGAATTTTCACAACACGTATAGTAACATTCTCAGCTACTTATTTTATTATATTTTCAAGATACAATAAATAAGATTTAACAACCTCAAAATCCGTACCGAGTAAGTTAAAAGACATAAATACATAAATACACAAATAGGAGCCTGCTAATAATTTAGGATTAAGATCGTTCTATAATAACTATCAATAGATTCAATTGGAATTTATATACTTAACAGAATTTATTAGAAATTCATTTTGTGTATGTTTCTCGGTTCCACATAATTTCATTATGCATAATACACTCATTCAATATCTCGCTATTTAATTAGGCGGATAACACCGTTTCATTCTAAATGAGAATGACATGTACTAGTAATGTTTTAATTAATAATTCTGAACTTTAATTAAATTCATTACGAACATCATTTTAATTATTATTCTTAAATACCCATGACTAAAGGAAGTCAGGAAAGCTACCTAAACATTTAGTCCGACTACCCACGTACCTTATTAATTTCTGTTTGGTACGACATCAAACTTATTTTATTATTATCTCAGCCTCTTATTAAGTGAACATACGATTACGATCATGCCATATAAGTATAGTAAAATTATTTAAACTAGGGAGGCAACATACTTAACAATATCATCATCAC
>NW_010361378.1:0-1429 GCF_000414095.1 Morus notabilis | reverse complement strand
AACAGTTCATCACGGAAGAAAGGACTCACTGAGCCGAGATGACTAACTCCTAACAACTTATGCTTTTGGGAGATTTGGTAAACTAACATGATAGTAGAGTTGGAGATCCTGAATGCAAACTCGTGTAATTGCACTCTTTATTATCTTTAAAATTGTTAGCATGCATTGGACCTTTAATATGTTTCGGGTTTCTTCTTGAGTTGGGCTTTCCAATTAATATTTACTCACATGTTTGTCTATTTGTCTGCCAAAACATGAGGGGGAATCTTAGAATATAAAACTATTGTTGACTCATCTCAGCATAAGCTTTTGGGAGAATTGGTAAACTAACATTCTTCTTTCAATTTGCCATTACCCGAGCATATAAGGTTCTCATCCTCTACTTGACTTGAGTAGTCTTGGAAGACTCTTCAGCACACATTCTCCAATTGTGGTCAATCTATCATGTTCGGTGTTCCATGTAAATCCCAGCACAAAAGGTAGCAAGATCAAATAGGTATATAATGTTTTGTCGTTTTGAAGAAGGTTCATCGATGAGGGCCCTGGTTGATAACCATGCGTCTAATCCAGATTTGAAATGTGACTGACCTACAAGCTTTGGCCTAATTGGCATGGCCGTAAGTGCAGGCTGGTCCTGCCCTTTACTTTACTGACTGGCCTTGCATACGACACAGATCAATCATAGGGCCCCCATCAAGACCAGGACCCCCTATTGGGACTGTGATTCTTCTCAATGATTAGGTCCACTAATAATAAACCGGTGGACTATCTGCTTTCTTGATTCTGTAGTTGGAACCATCACATCTTCTACTTTGACAAATTGTTCTAAAGATAACCTTTAAAAAAAAAGTAAATAAAAAATAAGTATGATAACAATTCACCCTTTAAGCCTTTAAATTCCAAACCACATAAAGTTGATTATGCAAATTGCGTTTGGTTCACCATAATTAGATTTAAAAAAAGAAAAACGCAAATAGTTGTTCCAACAACAGCAACAAATCATTCTGGTGGGGCTGGCAGAGTATGAGATGAGTTCCAATCGTTGACCAAAAAAAGCAATAAACAAACAAGTAGGTCACTTTATACGCCTCCTCACACAAACAGTTCCAACAGATAACGTACGTCTCAAGACTATGCTTAATATTCTCCATCTAGAAGAACACCCAAATGAGTAGCTTATAAAACTTACCAAAAGATCAACTTAGATCTTCCTCGTCCTGTTTTAAACTTTAGTCTTAAAGGGCAAGTCCACTTAATTGAACGTAACACAAACCCACATTACAAAAGAGATAAATAAAGGAGAAAAAATAATAATAATAATAATAGCAAATAGCAATAAGACTAATAATAACTTAATAGACCTCCATACTCTATCCCCCGGGGCCCACCAAAGAGAAGCCATAATAATATTAATTATTATTATTATAAT
>NW_010361377.1:0-410 GCF_000414095.1 Morus notabilis | reverse complement strand
TTTAATGCAGTTAAGTGTGGGGCCCGGTTGGGAGCCTGCTTTATTAATCTCAAATCGAGCTCCACGTCACCCACCCCGTTTGAGGGGCGGGGGGGAGGGGGTGTGACACCTGCACTGCCACCACCACAGATGTCGAACACCACAGCAATAGAACCAGCATTGCCACCACCACAGATGTCGACCACCACAGTAATAGACCCAAAACTAGCAGCCATGTATAGCATATTTACAAGTTAACATCAGTTATTAATGAATATTGTACTTTAACATTTATAATATGCATCTTAATCTTCTATTATGATTCCAGTTCTGAATCTTAATCTTCTATTATGATTCTAGTTCCGAATCAAGATCAGCAGAACAATCAAGAAAAAGAACAAAAAGCAAATAATATCATTATCTCAAAATCT
>NW_010361376.1:0-932 GCF_000414095.1 Morus notabilis | reverse complement strand
ATATATATATATATATATATAATATATACGAACAAACGGCGACACAAGAAATTATGGGGAATCATGCCGTGGGGCGATGACACTAGCTAGCTCGATTAGTACTCGTGCATGTGTGTGCGCGCGTTCGCGTGCGCGAGTACCTTAGCTTAGAGCTAACTAGTGCCATCACTCCTGCGACAAGACTCCCCAAACTACTTTTCCTTCTTTCTTTCATTGCCTTCTCCATGATCTGTAGCTAGCTTTTTTTCTTTTTCTTTTTTTTTTTTGTGTTTGTGATAGGACACTGTAATACTACTTCTATGTCTATTTATTACAATTTTTGTATGGTAGAATGCTGTCTATTTATACACATACAAAAAGAACGAAGACTATTCTCACATAATAGTACTATCTAATTCCTAGACTTTCTCGATCGGGGGAAGTTTCTCATGCAGTGCGTTGAACCTACTGATCATGTAGTTAAGTGGGTGCCACGCAAACGCCGCTTTCGTAGTCGAAGAATTGGACCGGTGAATTTGATGACAATATATTTGTATTATGTATATATATAATTATTGACTAATCTACAAATCATATCGTGTGTTTATAATGTGAAGAATTTTCAAAATGTGTCCTTATTTGTCATAAGCATGTGGAAGGGAAACCAACTAGTAATTCATCGCAATTAGCAACGGTTGATAGAAGGAAGAGAGACATGAAAGCGACCACGGCTTTTAATTGTAGTTTCCTCACTTGGTGACAACGTAATTAATGAATACTAATCACAGAAGAATAGTAGCCCTTGTTTGATTTTTCTCTACTCATTAATGATCTAATATATAGCACACAAGGGTTGGCAATTTGGAATAATCTAAACACTAAAACCCGTTTTTTTTTTCTATTGAATTAGTTTTTGATATTTTGGCTGACCTACTTAGATTCCTGGATTTTTT
>NW_010361375.1:0-701 GCF_000414095.1 Morus notabilis | reverse complement strand
TGTGGCTTTAGTTTTTAGGGAAAAAGAACAACTTAAGATAAGGTTCAACTTGTGAAACATTTCCATAATTCCTCATTAATTCACGTACTCTAGTTTTTTTTGTTTTGTTTTTTTTTTTTTATATAGTACAAATAAATAGATGCGTCTACTCTGTTGTTTTTTTCTTCTAAGATGACTTTATTTTGAACAGAAGTAAAAAAATTTTGATTTTTAAAGTAACGAGTTAGCTAAAAAAGTTTCATGGTTCTCCTCCACTTTATATATTTTTATATGTTTTTGAAGTGGGGTTTCACTAGTGTTTAAGTTGCTAATTTTAACTGCTTTAAGGATAGTAGCAGAAAAAACTATTAAGAGTTAATCCAACATCTACTAATGCCTCATAAGTGAAGTAGTTATTCCTTTGGCGGAAGGGGTCCAATCTAGTTATTTCTTGTGTATTTCCGTATAATTTGATTCCTTTGTGGAGTGCAATAAATATACGCAAGGCATAATAAGTGTCAAACTACAAACTCTAAGAGATACTTGGTAATGTTCTGTTTTATAGAGTGCTATAAAGATTACTTGTGTGGAGGGTGGGCCTTCCTTCATTTGGGTACTTTCCACAAAATTCTTGTAAAGTAAAGAAAAAATTAGAGAATTTATCCTTAAGAGCGCATGAGTCTAGACTTTTACTATTTATTCTTAATAAATATCTTTTTATT
>NW_010361374.1:0-688 GCF_000414095.1 Morus notabilis | reverse complement strand
TAGCAATCGTATACCCCAAAGCCATAAGCCCTCCGAGAAGGCGAACACTGACTTCAAAAGTTATTCGAGGTGATATTATGAAAGGACTATCTGTAACCCATTCCTGTTGAGAGAGGTAAAAAAGGTTAGAAATCCTTAGGGTCCGAATATCTCCACAGAGGTTATCTTATAAAACTTGAACTAAAAAATCAATTACAAAAAATCTTGAATTAATAATACAATAACAAATTCAAGAAAGAAGCCTGAAATGTGAAGCCCACTTCATGGAACAATAAGCCTACAATTCGTAAGCATACTTAACATTGATGAATTCCTACTTGATTATTCTACACAAACTATAAATCAAGTACTGGAAATAAGACAAAACTAGTGTTACGTGTAGCTTTCAGTTTAAAATATAGTCAGAGCAAGAAAAATAGGAACTCAAAATGAAACCAACAAAATTCTACTGTCAGCAATAGTCCCAATACAATGCTATTACGGTAATTATATTTCCAACAGTAGAGAAAACAGAGTTTCCACATCACAAGAAAGAATATGGACCTAAAAACTTGTATATTAAATAGACGACAATAATTTTGAAGCATTGGTCGATGTTAACTCGAGATCCTAGTTTAAAGATGATTTTGTTCTACAATGATCCACCTCAAACATGAGATTGTATTTGCCATCTCTGTTCCTCATCCGT
>NW_010361373.1:0-4628 GCF_000414095.1 Morus notabilis | reverse complement strand
GGGAAAACTCATCATGACCTAGATCTCCGGCTCAATAAACTTTCTAATGCAATTGGATTCTTTGATATACAACCGGTAATTGTTCCACCATTAGTGCCGGTGTATGATGATGTGTGTATATATATAGATATATGCTTATGTTGCAATAGCCAATGAGAGCAATCAAATTTGTTGTGTTTATTTTATTATTTCTTACTCAAATGGTTTTAGCAACAAGTTCAAGGAATCGTAAATAAAAGGGAAAAAAAGAAGGAAAAAATAAAAAATAAAAACTAAGGAAAAATTCACAATTGAAGACGTTTGTTTCATGAATTAGAATCATGTTATTAGAACCATTTTCAATTTATGTGTATTTTTTATGAGAGAAAACACTGTAACGAATCATGAACCATGATTCAAATCATGATTTAATTAAGGCCGTACCAACATACAGGAGAGAAGAATTTAAATTACAAACAACTAACTATTTTCTTCAGTTTCGCTTTCTGACATGACCGTATATATCTTATAAACCATTTCTTATAAAGTTGTAGTCCATTAATGCTAAAAAGAAGTCACACAACATATACGGCATGTACTTTTATTAATTGTGTAATTTAATGCACACATTTGGGATCAGTTAGGATACAGTACTTTTTATATGAACAAAAAAAAAATCACTATAAGAAACCTATCGACTTGAATATCTAAATTAACAAATGTTAGAACCACTCCACTTCCAATGATAATCTGACAATGTGAAATAAGTATTACATGCATTTAATTATATGATTGAAAAGTGATCTAGCTATACATAGGGGGTGTAAATAACTTGTAAAGGCTATAGAGCTGCTAAATTATAAAATGATATATATGAACATAGGAGACTAATTAAGAGATTCTAGTGTGCACATTAATCTTGGGGCCACAAACCAACATTCTTTGAGGGTATAGCCTGAGTAATAAGAATGTTTGCTTACTAAAGGAAGGAAAGGGCATCCTAAAAAGCGGAAATATTTCAATATTAAAAGGGTAAATTGCTCCTATTATTTATACTTTTCACATTGCAAGTTTGCACTCTTCAAGATCTCCCAATTTTATAAGTGGTATAGCCTTTTAACCATAGGTGGTACTATAATATTGCGAACATACAAAAAGCAGGGTTAAGAAGTGGGTTGAACTAATCGATACACAATCTTAATGGGAATAAAAGAAAGAAAAGATTATTCTTGCAAAACCCAATGGTCCTATAGTATATGAGATTATTTATATGCAATATGCATGCTTTTATTTGAGGGCGCTTTAATAATAAGCTTTGAAGTTTACTCACAGAAAATGCATCGCACCTAGCTACTTATTATATATTTAACCTTATGTTTAATTTAGGTATATATATATATATAATTAAGTCTTACTGCAGAAACTTCACTGGGAATCCATATTAAATTTTTAATTAGAACCTTTCCTAAAGTACTAGTAATTAAATTGTGTCGATTCGACTAACACTATAAATTAAAAAGTTGATATCTTATAACTAACTTTAATTTCCATTGCATTCACAAGTACTACTTGCACTACAAATATCTTTTTTAATAAGTGACAAAGGAATGAATTTTTGTATACAGTAGAGAAGGATAATTAAAAACTATAGCTCTGTTTGCAGAAATGCTAGCTGTTGCACCATGGTCGACCATTCAAGCCACCCGTTTTTGTTGTACGCGTCGAGAGTTTCGGAAGTCAAGACAGATCCCTGATGTCGAGAACTAACAATTGGAGAGATGTTTCTAGGTTGGAGATCGCTCTTAAAGCTAAGGTGTTGAAGTCGAGAAGTGCTTAAGATCCTCTTGAAGCCTCTGCGTCGATGAAGTGCTTAAGATCCTCTTGAAGCCTCTGCGTCGTTGAAGTCGAGAAGTGCTTAAGATCCTCTTAAAGCGTCTGCGTCGTTGAAGTCGAGAAGTCCACAAAAGCCCTTTGAAGCTTTTGCATCGAGGAGTCAAGAATTAGATCAGACCGAGAGATCAAATTAATATCACATCCCACCAAATCAGGACCAGATAAGCCTCATCGAATGTCCAAATTCAAATAAGAAGATCAAATATTGACCTGTAGAGATAATTCCTCTGATTTGAATATTCAAATATGGAAAAACAAGTCAAATCCTGAGAATTAAGGAAAAGAGAATTATCCTCAGGAGATTAGAGATAATGATCTGAGACTTGAGGAAGGCCTATAAATAGAGGCTGAATTCTTAATTTAGTTTTTTACGCACTACTTTACTACTCCAAGAGATTGTAATTCTAAGATTGTTAGTGCATCTACAAGTGGATGTAGGCAAAGAGTTTTTGCCGAACCACTATAAATTTGTGTTCTTTGCTTTCCTTCACTTTACATTCTTGATTTATTCGTGAGAGACGTCTGCGAGTGTTCCCAGGGAGGTTTAATTCTGAGTTGACCAATTTTCACCGTCAACACTAGCATCACTCTTTTTATCACTTTCTCTGTCACTCTCAGCATTTATTGTTTGACACGCGGAGTCCACTAACATGATATATTATCATTTAAATAGAAAATAAGATAGTAGAGTTCACGTGTCAAATAATAAATATAGATAATAATAAAAAGAGTGACACAAAAAATGATACTAGTATTTCTTAATTGTTTGATGTATAGTGTCAAACGTTAAATGTTACAACCTGAAAAGCCAAAGCTTGTCCACAATTTCTTCGCCTTCAAATAAACTCTCCTCAAGAGAAAATTTTATTTCTGTAACTCAGTAAATTGTATGCACAGTAATCTATCATAAGTCGACAAGTTTGTTAGAGGGCTAAGATAACGACAAACAGTTAACTCCTTGGAGAAAGAACTCTCAAGAGAGTGCATACCTATATATATAAATATATAGATCTCGTTCATTTTACCGATTCGAGTTTAGAATTCAAATTTTACTATAATAAAAAGCTCTCAGAAATAGTCACATCTAACTTTTTTGCTACAGTACAAAATTCTCACATAAAGTCATATTTCAATTCGAATTAAAAACTCAAATTAGCGAACTAAACGGACCCATAATATAGTGTATGAATAATTATGTACATGTAGATATATATATATATATAGTTCCTATTTTCGAATGCATATTGAGTTTTAAAGTTTTCTCTTCTTTTTATAGTTTTTTATTAAAAAAATTCCGTTTTTGATTTTTTTTGGATTTTTGTTTTGAGTTAGGGGGACTGGGAAGTAGTTAAACAGTCACATGACTTCAGAATTGGTCTGCTTTTATGTGTCAGATTTAATTATGGCATTGCCCACGAACAATGGTCTAAATTTTTCACTGTAACATGTTGCATATATGAGTGGTAATTAACCACGTACGACATATATTGCTGTTCATTGTCATCAAAGTTGACTGCATAACAATATTCCTTTGAGAGACAAATCCAATCAAATGTACATGTAAATAGATCCAATTGGTGACAGAGAAGATCTTTCTTTTTTTTCTTTTTTTAAGAATTTTAAATATTGAATGGTTCTTTATAGTGTTCAAAATTAATTTCAAATCTTCTTATTTCCTGTTAGTACTTTCTGAATTATGAAATATTGTAGTAAAAATTAATTAGTTTTTATTCTTTCTTGATTAATCCGTTAATTAATTTTTCTTTTTTCGTTTTGTAATTTTGATTCCTACCTATAAATTTTATAATAATTAAGTGTCTATCACATAAGCACTACTTGTACTTTTACATAAACAATTATTAAGTTACAAAATAATTTCATCAAGCCTCTTAAAAATTAGAATAGTTTGCATGTTTTGTAACAATTTTTATGAAATTTCAAGTTACATATATACGATGAACACGTGAATCATGCCTACATTAAATTTTGAATTTGTTTTTCAATTTTAAGGACTAGTGATAAAAAAATACCGACAGAATCTAGTTTAGGGACAAATTGATCAAAAAGGCAGACAAAATTGCCAAGGTGTGCCAAAAACCCTAATTCCAGGCTACATGTGTAACGATATTTTTTTTTTTTTTTGTTTTTTAGCATCATATGTTGATTGTTTCTAGTATGGTACCGCAGCGTTTTTAATAAAATTGGTAGACTTTCTATAGTGCAATGTAGTACTTCAGATACTTTCTTTAATTAAGACAAAACTCAAATGGCTATGAAACAGAAAAAATAAAATAAAAATAAAAAAATGATCTGCCTGGAGAGAGTGAAAAGGAAAACAAAGCTCGAGTAATTATGAGCAAGGTTTGGGTCTAAATATTGGTAGACCCCACGTGATTTTTTGATGTACGGATTTCTTGCCACTTGATGGAATTTGGAAATTGGAAGTTTGAACTCAAATTCCAAACGAACCAAGAAAACAAGTTAAGTACCGCCAACTCATCAATAGACGTCAAGAATAATAGAAAGTAAAACAGTAACGATTAATATATATGTCCGTAATTTCTAGGCCACAAAATATCAAATACCATAGTATCGGATGATTTGAATATCACCAAAGCTAATTATATTAATTGTTTGTTTTTCCTAATACTACCCTGGCTTAGATAATTAGTTTATAGAATATCATTCTAGTGGAGATTTTGGGATAAGGGCCCGTTTAGTTCGTTGATTTGAGTTTTTAATTCGAGTTGAGATGT
>NW_010361372.1:0-1134 GCF_000414095.1 Morus notabilis | reverse complement strand
AAAAATAAATCACGCAAATCAAGAAATAAAAACTGAATAAAAAGAAAATACACTTACTTCTTTGGCTAAAAAATCTACTGATCAGTCTGCTAGAGAACCACACCGTACTTGCGCATCAGAGCCTCAAAAGAACGGTTACAGAAATGGGTGCCTTTATCACTGATGATGGCACGCGGCGTTCCAAATCAGAGAGATAACAAAATAACAAGAAAGACTAATAGAATAAGGGCGTTAGAGAAAATTGAATTAAGGAAAAATGAGAGTTTTTGAGATTTTTGTTGCAAATAAAATAAAAAGGAGAAAAGATTTGTGTTGAAGAAAACGGTAAGGTGTCGAGAATTCCTAATGCTTCGTTCACCAATTTCAGTTTTGATTCACAAAATAAAAGAACTGAAATATTAAATCTCTATGTTGACTCCGGAAATATTATTGTTACAAGTTATCTAAAATCGACAATATATCAATATGACAATATTGCAGTAAAAGACAATTTGTAAAATAATTTGAATAACAAAACATTGCATGACAGAATTACATAAGAAAAGCGTGACTAAACTTATATAAAAATTGACACACAATATTTTGAAAAGTAATAGAAAAATAGATGAG
Organism: Morus notabilis; assembly: GCF_000414095.1. Lineage (NCBI taxonomy): Eukaryota > Viridiplantae > Streptophyta > Magnoliopsida > Rosales > Moraceae > Morus > Morus notabilis. The sequence goes on along the minus strand of NW_010361372.1, from coordinate 525 downwards.
ATTTAATTCATTCAGATGTTGAACTTTACAGCACAAGGAATCAAAACCCCGAATTGGGTCACTCAACAGAAGTTCATCTCTAACCTCACCAAGAAAACTCTAGCCTATCTTGCAAAACATTCTCACAAGTTCTAAAGAGAAAATATGAGACTGTCAGCAAGACGACAGAAAATTGAATATTAAAAGCTTCCTCAAACCTTAGGCCAACCCCTCTATTTATAGTGTTCAGAGGTTGCCTATCAAATAAGGAAATAAATTGTAAAACTAGAAAATTACAAAAGAAAAGGAAACAAAATAAAATTACATATAAATTAGGAGAAATCACATATTTGATTTGGAGAAGAAATCTGGTAATTTGCTCTGATTTTTGGGGAAGGAATTCGGATTCATCTCAAAGGGAACACGTGTCGAAGCTTGATTGGAGGAAAAGGAGTCAGCCTGCCACGTGGCGCGCGCAAAGTGCAAGAAAGGAGCTGGCCGTTGGAGACAGCTGGGACCCGCTCGGATAGCTGGCGCGCGCAGAGG
>NW_010361371.1:0-1639 GCF_000414095.1 Morus notabilis | reverse complement strand
ATAAAAAATAAAATTCCTTACGAACCAACAAAACTTGTACCCTCAAAGTTCAGCCTATAATATGTGTACTTCCTTTAATCGTGTTGAATGTTATAGGTTGTACCATGTAATCATCCTTTCATCGGCTTGCACTAATGAATACTTTTTTTCTCTCTCTCTCTCTCTCTCTTTTGCCACAAATCGTCAAAATTACAGTAATACTACAACCTTAATGGGGATTTTTCTTTTCTTTCTTTTTTTTTTTTTCACATGTAGGTACTTAAATTACAAGAATATTCTATTTGCATATGGCTTTATTTTTTATGTGGGAGCATATATGCTTTATCCATTTATTAGAATATCAGAGTCCTATTTATGATATGAAAAGGATATCCCTCTATATGACTAACACCTTTCACTCAAAAATCAAAATAACAACTAGGACAAAAAAAAAATTAAAGAAATAGGTATTTTCTGGCCCATTCAAGAGTCCAAATACAAACAATAAAATAAAATAACATAAAATAAAAATAAGAATAAAAACATAATCCTCAGTTCTCACTGCTGATAAGGACTGAGCATGTAAGGGTAACATAATTACTTCTGTTTATGCCAAAAGAAAAAAAAAACATGGTTACTTCTGTGGAGTTTTTAATGATTTTAAGATGATGAGCGACATAATTTAACCCTTATTACAGATAATGAGAATCGATATCTGAATGATACGAGAGATAGACTTGATAATTAGGAGACGTTTAGTTTATGAATTAGAATCATAATATTAGAATTATTTTTTATTTATATGTATTTTTTATAAAAAAAAATATTATAACGAATCATAAATTATAATTTGAAAGTCTTTCGTCGCTATGTTACTGTTATAGGCGGTTCATAAACTTGTGACATTCACTTGTTTATATTTTTAAAATATACAATGTTTACTTTTTTAAAAAATAATCTATATTTATTTTGAGACAAATTTTGGCACAAATAGTGACACGTGTGAGTTTTGAAAAAGAATAAAATAGTAAAAGTAAAAGAAAATCTAAAAAAAGAGATTCTTTAATGTATAATATGTTAAATTTTTTAATTATTAATGCAGTATATTTTTTAAATTTTACGTAATTTTATATAATTTTAATGTAAAAAACTCTAACAGTACGTTAATGTACCGGCAAAAGTCAAAAAAAAAACCCAAAATAAAGAGAAAAAAACAGATGTAGTCTAGGTGGTGAAAATTAGGTCATTTTTTATTAACATTAGCGAGATGTTGAATAAAGAGGAGGGTATTTTTGTCAAAGCAAAGAAAATAAAAAAAATAATAATGCACTTGAAAATTTGTCGCATCTTAGGCTCGCTCGCGCTCTCAATAATCTCCCGTTGGAAAAGCTGCTGCTTACTTTTTCTGTTGTGGGGTCCATCTCTGGCCTTCTTGATTTCTCTCACTGCCACAAAAGCCAAAACAGAAAATAACCGTTAGGACAATAAATTATTAAAAAATTCAGAGACTACAATCATTCTTCGCTCCGTCTACCCCCCCTTCTCTCTCAGCGGTTGAGATGGAAAACTCTGGTCCCGGAAACCAAAAAATTAAAATTAAAAAAAGAAAAAAAAAATAGAGAGAGAAATATGAGGGGCAAAGAGAGAACTAGAAACCTCT
>NW_010361370.1:0-253 GCF_000414095.1 Morus notabilis | reverse complement strand
GCGAAGAGAGCTTCGATCTAACGGCTAATGGGGCACGTTACGACACACAAATTTGTCACGGTTTCTTGGTGATTGTAGAGGGCAAAGAGAGCTTTCATCTGACGAATTGTGGGCCTCACTACGACACCAAAAGTTTTCACCGTTCCCGTGCCATTCGTAGATCGTGATGAGGGCTTTGATCTAACGGCTGACGGGCCCGGTTATGACCCCAAAAGTTTCGCTGTTCCCGTGGCAGTTGTAGATCACGAAGAGA
>NW_010361369.1:0-1646 GCF_000414095.1 Morus notabilis | reverse complement strand
AAAAAAAAAAATTATAGCTTGTAGACAAGTACATATATTGTACACTCCTTGTTATGAATGGAATTGGTTTAGACACTTTTAAAGCGAATATTGATAGATAATTTGTGTTCATTCCACGTTATGCAGAAGCATATATTAATGCAAACCAATTGCAATATAACTACGAAGACGTAACGAAGAAAGCAAAAAAAAAACAAAAAACAAAAAACAAAAAAAATGCAAATCTCATTGATGTGATATTTCTATCCTATCTTATCGAATCACCTCCCACATTCTCTTCTTCTTCTTCTTCTTTTTTTGGCCACCTCCCACGTATAAAACTAACAAATGAACAGTCCTTTTTATTATTTGTGCATGGGAAAAAGTTCCCATTAGATTACGATTAGTCGTAAACACGTATAGCATACCACAAAACCACTAACGATCCCAAATCTTACATTTTGCTGAGGGCGGATATATATATTTTTATAAAACATAAATAACATAAGAAAATGTACAATAAATTACATTATAATATTTTTCAAGAGCTATTAAATACATATTGTAAATTTTATTATATGAATAAATACGCCGGCATTGTGGCCCTCAAATTTTCAACACTTATAGGCTCCGGCATTTTCTTATATTGGCCCGACCCCCAATCGTGTTCCACTACGATATGAATCATTAATCCACTATAAAATAATACCATACAATACGCTAAAAATGAGCCGTATTTAATAATACGCCATAGACCGTATTAATTTACCATCCATATTAATTTATAAATACAATGACAACACTAAATATTATATTATTATATTATTATACAATACGGTGCTCTAATACGGTCAAACAAACATGCCATAACATTCCATGTTCTTATATACGGATTTTGAAAAAAGAAGACGGTTTTTGATTGTTTTCTTGTTTCTCTAATTTCAATTTGACCGTTGTTTAGAGTTTATGTATGCATATAAAAGCATGTCTAAAGTGGGCCCATTTTGTTTTATATACTCAAAATCAAATTTATTAATTCTGTTACAGTGTTTTCCTCTCACAAAAGAATTTAAATTTCAAACGTCAAAATTAAGAATTATAATTTAAGTATATATTGCAAACAGGCTAATCTCTCAATTATAGAGGATTTTAAAGCCAGCAAAACGGCAGATTGAATTGTACGAACCACATTAGTCATATCCGATTCGAAGACCCACTTAGTGATCCAAAGATGCCGCGAAATTAACACATTCCCTTGCTGTTGTTGACCTCTCTCCTATCGAGCCAGAGTAGTTCGCCGAAAGATCTCTCTCACCTTCCCATGTCTCATTTCGTTCATTCAATGATATCTTGGTGACATTCATTTCATTTCTTCTTAGGAATTGAAGCCAAACGTACATCAACTGCTCTAGTCGTTACTCGTTGAAAAGTTCAACGCGAGTAACGAGCCTAGAAACAATAAACCTTTTGTAGTCTCTAGAAACAAAAACCCATGTCGTTTCTAATATGCAAACTGCTATTTTAAAGCCTGCCCCCTTTAGGTTTAGTTTTGTAGTGCTGTAGATTTAAAAAAAAATTACTTTTAGCTGTGCTGAAGGAAGAAACAATTGTTATAAACAAACAACGGAGTGTTTAGTAAACTGTAATTATAGTAGCTGTGCTGGTTC
>NW_010361368.1:0-464 GCF_000414095.1 Morus notabilis | reverse complement strand
GACAGATCCGTCGCATGTATTGCACCAGGAACCTGTCAAAGTGCACACAAACCTCTCCTACGAGGGAAACCCAGTCCAGATATTGGCTCACGAGGAGAAAACCTTAAGGAATAAAGTAATTCCTCTAGTTAAAGTCTTGTGGCGAAATCACAATATTGAGGAAGCTACTTGGGAACGTGAAGATGATATGAGGAAAAGATACCTCAAGTTGTTCTAATTTTTGGGACAAAAATTCTTAAGGGGGGTAGATTGTAGTACTAAGAAAATTTCAGAATTTAAATAATGCAATTTATGTATTTAAGTCAAGAATTTTTCCTGGAAAAAAATATATTATGTTGTATTTTGTGACTAAAGGATTTATAGAATTAACATCTGTATTCCTAAATTTTGTAGCAGATTTCATGTTAAGTTCATATTTTTGCGATCAAGTAAATTCGATCGATAAATTCTCACCGTACTTTAAA
>NW_010361367.1:0-839 GCF_000414095.1 Morus notabilis | reverse complement strand
AGGGAAAAAGATCTAGCACACAAATTAAGGATATACAACAGCAGTGTGAGGTGTGAAGAAGTGTCCTTAGCCAAATATCACCAACCACATATAAATTGGCTAGGGACCCTAAATAGACTACACAGCTAATGACATAAATACCAAGCCATTTTATCGCTAAAGGTCAATAGAGTCGGGACACAAAAAACCTGTTTTCCAAAACTAATGGATATTTTTGTATTGTAGCCACCAAATTGAAAAAATGGGACTAGATTATAGGGAAATCTAAACAGAAATTAAATAAATAAATTTTTTAGGAAATTAAAAAAAATAAAGAGAAAATTGGGGGACCCAATATATTAAAGGCTTGAAAGGAAGAGGGGAGTTCAAGTAAGTCCACCTGCCTTCATTAACTCATCTTGAATTCACTTAAATGCAGAATTTAAGAATTCAAGGATGACCATTGAAACACCCTCGCTTTCTTCAACATCTTTCTTCGTCACTTGCATCACCGGTTTCCTTCTGTTTAATGCTCTCAACCCACCTCTCCTTCCCTTCATTTATGTTTTTGATTCAGCCTCTCTCTCTCTCTCTCTCTCTGTGAAATATTAAATTATATTAGTCACCAAGTTTCAAATACGTAGTTAAGAGTGACAATTCGTGTTAGTGGGTCATGTTCGTGTCCACCCGTTTATTAATCGTGTCAGAAAATATTAACATAAACACGACATGTTTATTAAACGTGTTAAAAATGTCAACTAAAACACGACCAATGTATTAATTATGTTAATCGTGTCAACCTTTATAACCCGTTCAAATTAATATATTGAATAAATAACTAATATAATAATGACTTATTT
>NW_010361366.1:391-589 GCF_000414095.1 Morus notabilis | reverse complement strand
CAATTTTCTATCATTTTCATATTTAAAGAGTAGAAGTCAAACTTCAAAAGAGAATCAAATCCTTATCTCTAATTTTTAAATTTTTAACAAAAAATCCCTTCACATTATCTCCAAGGTGGCCGGCCATATTAGGGTTTCCTAACCCTGTGTGTGGCGCCAATTCAGATAGGGAAGGAAGAGGAAAATCATCCTTTATCC
>NW_010361366.1:0-292 GCF_000414095.1 Morus notabilis | reverse complement strand
AAATCTAGATGTGCTCAAATTCAAATTTAAATAATCACATTATTTAAATAATAATTAATTCTCAATTAATTATTTTTCGAGTATTTAATTTTAGAATTCCGTAATTCTAAGATTCCTATTTTGCCCTTTGTGTCTGGTCGAATTACAAGGACGACGCGAGAATATATGGACCTATAATCCTGAGCTCTAATAAAATTAATAATTAATTAAACACATTAATTATTAATTAATTCTATTAATTCCAATAGTTACTCCATATAAACTTGGAATTGAACTCTCGAAATTACAGACA
>NW_010361365.1:0-444 GCF_000414095.1 Morus notabilis | reverse complement strand
TTTAACTTGAGAGGCGGCCTACATGTAGAATATAAGCTATTAGGAGGTGGGCTAACAATAGTGTTATATTTTAATACTCCCTCTCACGTGTAGGTCAAATAAGGAGGTTTTTTTTTAAAAAAAATTTGCTATTTGTTGGGTTTTTGTTTTGTTTTGTTTTGTTTTGTTTTTTTGTTTTTTTGTTGCTATTTTGCAGTTTGGCCTAATACATGGATATTTTTTTGTAAATGGGGTTAAAGAGTGCATTTGTAGGAGTTTGAAATTAAGACCTCCCACTCTGATATTAATTAATATAATATTGACGTAATCATTCCTCTCAAAAGTTACAACTGATGGAAGAGGCGCAATCAAATCCTTTAAACATCATATGATGCTACAATTGAGGCAAATGTAGGCTAGTTTGTTGGGGCAATTACCGCTCTTGATGAATATGGTATGGTTCTG
>NW_010361364.1:0-2681 GCF_000414095.1 Morus notabilis | reverse complement strand
TTAGCCTGCAGCATCCTTGAGCTTGCCTAATAAACTAGGGCTATATGATGTTAGTGTATACCAAAAGAAAATATTCAAAATAAAATAAAATAAAATAAAATGAAGAGGTGACAACTAATATAAAGCAACCCTAAATGTGGGATTTATGTGGCCCCCTTCTATTAGTGTATAGTGTTAAACAAGACTAGTATTCCAAACTTGATCTCGGATTTCTTAATCCATCAGTTTGTTTCAGTTTCACTGGTCACACTACAAGAAAAAGGGATTTTTGCGACGACAAAAAGTCGTCGCAAATATCAGAATGTCGTCGCAAAAGGCATGTGATTCTGGACACAAAAAATGTAAAAGAATACTGTGTTAACTGAAAATCATCAACATTTTGTTCTGTCTTTAACACTCAACTGATAAAAATGACTAACACTGAAACAAACTAAAAGATCAGGGGTCAAGTTTGAAACATTTTAAAAGTTAGAGACTAATAAGGGATTGAAAGTAAAATTTAGGAACCATTTGTAAGATTAATCATAACTTCATCAATGACATTGTAAAAGGTTCATTTAACATGCCTCCCACTATAAAAAAGGTTCATTTCACTCGCTAACTATACAATGTCATTTAAAACACCCCCTATGTATATAATAGAATACCAACAAGATGATTTTAATTTCATTCACTTGCTCGCGGAGCTATTAATTTTGTATCAACTTGGCCCTTATGTTTTAAAAGGATAAGTTAATACAAAATCTATACTTGAGGATGCAATTACAAAGTTACATCAATTCATATGGCTGTGTTTTAAATGAGTTTATATAGTTTTGAGGATGAATGAATTATTTTAAAAATTATAAAGTATTTATTAAATTAATCCATCATATTATAAATAGCCCTGGTTGGGATTTCGGTTTTGATTGCCATTTTTGGATTTTATTGGTTTTTGATTTTTGACATTATTTTGGGTAAGATTTGATGATGATCTGATTGAAGATTGATTAGCAGCTGATATTGTCTTTTTGGGAAGGTTTTGATTATTTGGAAACTGTTTAAGTCAATCTATTTGATATGATTTAGTGAAGGTCAACTTTTGGTCCCTTTTGGTAAGTTGGAAATTGATGATATAATTGATTTATGGATGAGATTTTATAGGGCTTGACAAATTACCAATGTTTTAGAAGAATATGTCCATATTCATTTGTTTTCATATGGGAAGATTTTAAGAATCAGTAATGTTGACCTTCAGATCAGTTTCAAGCTTTGTTGCAGAAATTGTTGCAAGAGAATCTTCAACGGACTGTGTAGAGCAGATTACTTTGAAGAATTTGTCAAGGCCCCAAACAGAGGTTGGTGACGTGGATGCTTGTTTAGAAATTAAACATTGATTAAGAAAGTGGTTAAACATATAATAATGTTAAAATCATTTTAAAAGATAAAACATTATATAATTTCCAAACAAACCCCACTATTTTAAGGAAATTGAGTTTAGAAAGAGTGAGGTGAATTTCATAAAACCACAATGAAACCATTCAAAGTTCAGCCTCTGGCATCCTGTCAGCTTTCCCCACAGGAGTTCTACATTGTGCACACATAAACATATACAGAAAAGTAATAAGCTCACATCAACCACAGTCTAGTAGAATTTAAGATTTACAATCCATAGCATTATACATGCCTTGTAATAAGTGGAAATGAAGAGAACACTTTACATGCCTAGCGTCACTTAGGAGGGGTTTAATACATTTAAAATAGTAGAAACAGTGAGCGAAAGACCTAATAGGATATAATTTTATAAAACTGAATCAATGAATGAAAGTACACGGTCCGAACATATCCTTCAAAACTGAACATCCTTTTTAGTAAAAGGAAATAAGCGTGAATCTCAAAAGTCCATATTACAGTAAGTGAGTCACAAGATTATGATGAGTCACTTACCTTATCGCAAAGCCATGATATCACTACCGAAGTGGCCCCGACGGGTTTTGGGATCTGCCCCAAGGATATGATATCTATACCCTGATCTCTAGGCCATCATGCGTATTACCAGTTCTTAAAATATTTCATTTTAAGAAAATATCGCTTAAAACTCTTCTTTAAAACTTTATAATGTCAAATAATGTTTTATCTTTAAAACATTTTAATAGGCCAATAACATTTAAAACATGGCTAACAAGGATGTGGACAAGAACATCCTACCTCTCGGATGTCAAATCTACGGATAACTTCACGTTGTCCAACCGTCTATTCTTGAAGCTCCACATCCGATTGTGTCGCTAGCTTCGTCATCAAAATAATTTTTTAGAATTGAGATTTCACCCCTAAAATGAATCTAGTTCAATTACGTACAATTGTTTCCTACTAGTGTGTCTTGACTCAAGTCTAAAGTTTGTAAACTACTTCATAATCTAAGTTAAAGTATTTCTCTCTTTTTTTTCAGTTTTGCTGAAAAGTGTAGCAAGGTGCAGCCAAAATAGCGAGAACAATACTGAAACTCGCATTTTCAAATTGATTTCAAGATAAATTCATGAGAAATTGCTAAAACCAGTTTCCAAACACTTTAATATACTTAAGAACTAAAAACACCTAAATTCAACCTAAATTCAACCGCAATTTGTCCAAATCCAAACCTAAATAAAAAATCATCAAATCTTAACAAAAACATACTTCTTTAAACCAAGAATTCAAATACA
>NW_010361363.1:0-264 GCF_000414095.1 Morus notabilis | reverse complement strand
AGAGATGAGCCTCGTTGTGCCCACGTGATGATGCCACGGCCTTGCCCTGCAGAGAGCGTTGGGACGTTGGGAAACCACGGAAGATTGGTTACGCCGGTGATTCTAGAATGCTCGGTCCCTAAGAATGGAGTCTCTTCGTTCCCACGTGATGATACCACGGCCATGCTTTGGAGAGCGTGGGAATGTCAGGAACTCTCGAAAGCTCAGATTATTACTATTAGTATTATTATTATTATTATTATTCATTGTGCCCACGTGATGATA
>NW_010361362.1:0-1619 GCF_000414095.1 Morus notabilis | reverse complement strand
CAAGCACGTGCAGCTACCTCTAGTTTGTATGACAAATCCGCGCTGTGAACCCCTTTTTCTTTTTTCTTTTTGGCTTTCAAAAACCGGAAAATATATGTCAAATTATTATCATACAAACGAACACTTGGGGATACATTTTTTTATATTCGTTTCTAATTCTAAATAATAATTTATAATTTTTTATAGTATTTTTTTTTACAAAAAATACACGTAAAATGATAATAATTCTTAATTATAATTTTAAATTCATGAACTAAACGTCTACTTAATTTGACTTACAAGTCAGTTTTACTTAATAAACTCAAATGAAAAGCAGAAAGATTTCGCGCCATATTTGATGTTAATTGGTCATAAAGCTTATTCTATAGTGAAATTTCTTAAAAAAAACTATCAGTAAAATGTTCTATTTTGTCTGTTAAATTATTTTTTTAACAGACAATTTTACCGAAAAAATAATTTTGTGTAGCGTGTTATAAAATTTAATAAGAATCTGTGCATATCTATTAATTAAAAAACTTAATCCGACGATCAGTGGATTTTTTTGAAAAGTCTTGCCATAAAGACTCGCCTTAATTAGGAAATATTTGGTTAAACGGTTTTCTTGTCTTTTGAGCAGAAGGGACTTGGAACGTGTGTAGCCAGAGTATCTTTTCCTTCTTTTTTTTTTTTTCCTCCTCTTGTTTGGTACTTCTATTGCTGATGGTATTACCTGGTCAATTTGGGTGCAACTAATTGGTAGATAATTCTTAGGAAAATAGTAGAAAATATACCAATATGAAAAGTTTAAAAAAATATATAGATCAATTTTTAGTCATAAAAATTAATAGGCCGTAACTTATCAAGTTATGGTTCATAATCAGATAAGTTATGAACAAACTTATCAAGTTATGGTTCATAACCAAGCAAGTTATAGACAATTATTAACAATAACTTGTCAAGTTATGGTTCATAACCAGATAAGTTATGGACGAAAACAGTAATTTGACTTATTTATTAACTTATGTAAACTATTGGCCTATTAATTTTAATTCATCTCAAGTCTTAACCTATTTTTCTCTTTCCCTCGATATTTAATTGGGTCAACTTGGGCTTGCATTTCTCACAAAGTCTTCATTCTCCGCAAAGAAAGTTTACTTTTTGGTCACACAAGACCAGGTGGCCGAATATTATTTTTAATTTATTTTGCTCCATTTATTAGCATTTCTATCGGAACATAGTTGAAATCTTTTTTAAGTGGAATATAGTTGAAATCTCACCTTTAGTTTTTACTAGACAAATATAATTTATGAACGGCATAGTGGGACTAACTGATCTGAGTTTGAGATAAGCTGGAGGGAGAATATTTATGCGTTATTTCAACAAATTCATGATGGTCCAAAATTATTCTTTATTCATTTAAAATAGCAGTTAAAAAAAAGAAAAAAAGACATAAAAAAGTAGATAAAAATGAGAAAAAGAACTGAAGTAAAAGACACGAAAAATTGTTTTAACTTATTTTGTTGTGTTTTATATTAGTTATATTTTGTTTTGTTTAATTTATTTATTTTATTTTATTTGCTGTTAAAATAGAAAAAAAATCAGAACACAAATTAGTTCAAAATAAATAAATAAACATAATA
>NW_010361361.1:0-525 GCF_000414095.1 Morus notabilis | reverse complement strand
ATTTTCATTTCAGCTACAAAGTATAAACGTGCAAATTATTTCAGAAAGAGAAATGACCAAAAGTTACTATTCTCGACTCAGAACCATATCCACTAGAACATCTATTTCTAACATAAAAAAGATGACTCGCCGTCTAAAACTAATTCAATAAATAAGGCTGGTAATTCCATCAGTATTATAGCTCATTACATTGTCCGGGAAGCAAACAAAAATAGAAGCTAATACTAGGGCACAAAGAAGGCTGGTACAGAAAAGAAACGTTAGAAGTGAAAAATTAAAAACCTAAGGTTCTTTCTATCGCCATTCGCTAGCCTTGATCACTTGAAACCTAAGTTAAGGTTCTTTCTATCACTAGTCTTAACGGTGAAAACATCATTTGAAGCATTTGGAATCCAACAAAGCCTCTCCCTCAAACGGCTCATGATCTTCAATCATCTGATTCACACGCTCCTTTTGAGCTTCATCAGTGATGTCAACCTTCTGCCACTCATATAGCTCCATATCATAACACTCGTCAATTACGAA
>NW_010361360.1:0-637 GCF_000414095.1 Morus notabilis | reverse complement strand
TTAATCGGAGGAGAAAAACCATCCCGTTTCTGAAGAGTGGGACACGTGTTGCCAGACGATTCGCGCGCGGGAGATGAAGTGCTGCACAACTGGGGCACGTGGAGAAATGCTTGATGCGCGCGGGAGAGGAACTCGCGCGGAGAGGGAACGTGCGCGCGAAACGCGCGTACGCGGGGGAGCAGCTGAACCCCACTTGAACGCGTGGCGAGCTGTGGTTGGAGGGCTTCTGTACACGAGACCCATGCGGAGAGGAACCAAAATCCGGATGACGCGCGCGTGGAAGAAACTCGCGCAGGGGAGCGGGTGGTACGCGCCAATCGCGCGTTCGCGAGGGGACAGCTGGGTCCCACGGTCCTGCGGTACGGCAGTGGTCGACACGTGGCACTGGGTAGGCTCCCGGCTTGTTGGCTCGGCTCGCGGCTTCTCGGCTCGGCTCGGCTAGCTGATGGGCTGATGGGCTTTGGGCCGAATTAGGCTTTTCTTGGGCTCAACTTTTGGGTTTTGCTTGGTAAACTAGCCCAAATCCAATTGTTTTCTTCAAAAACCTGAAAAATAAAATAAATCTTATTAAAATTAAATCCTCTAAATTTATGAATATTTGAAATTAAAATCACAAATTTGATAAAATAATTTGACA
>NW_010361359.1:12711-27986 GCF_000414095.1 Morus notabilis | reverse complement strand
AAAAAAAAAGGGAAAAAAAACTTGCTTTCCCAAACAAACAAAAAAAACACAGAAATTAGGTGATCAAGGGCTCACACCCACAACAATTTGTCTTTGGTAATGGCCGGCCTCCTCTCACAAACCCACGCAGAGTTTGTCGAAATTCAAAGATACAGAGAATAGAGAATAGTAGAAAGAGAGGCGGCCAGAGTGAAAGATTGCACGGAAATATTATAAAGAAAGCGTGACTAGAGTAAGAGTCAGTGAGACTGTAAGAAGAAAAACCTAAGAGCTTCTGCGAAGAAGGAGAGGAGAAGAGAAGTGAGAAGACGAAAAAGTCTCTGCCTAGCAAAGCAAAAAGAGAAGAGAAAGAAGAGGCAAATCAGACATTTCACAGAGACATTTCACAGAGGGGCAGAACCGACAGTTGACTGTTTAAAAAACAGTAAACTTCCACCTATAGCAAGATTGTATAATAGCAATAGTACCAAAGATATTGTAACAGATAACATCAAACTTTCTATATGAAGACCCATTGATTGAATCAGATTGCTATTGGGTATCGTACATTGCTGCCTTAGCAAACAAACAAAAGGGAAAGTATCCTCTTTCTGAGTTCTTCAACTGGGCGTTAAGCAATTAGTGTACGGTCTCTGTGATGTAAATTTCCACCATTCATGAGAGACTTTTCATCTCTCTTTTCATTTTCGTGGTTGTTTGGAAAGTGAGAATTTTCACTGTATGCTGCTAAAAAGCTGTTCACATGCATAATACTGAACTTGATAAATAGTAGGATAAGAATATTTTTAATTAATACTATAATTAATATGTGAATTATAAATTTAATATTTAAATGTAAAAAAACTCTGTAATTTTATTTGTTATATTAAATTTGTCATATGTTATATTTTATGACAAATTTCTAATTAAGTATAATATATATTAAATTTAACATTTAATTATTATTAATTAAAATATTTACTTTTTCATATAATTATTGTAACTTTTATATTTTTAAATTATATTAAAAATAAAAATTTATTTTTATAACTTTCAAAAGTTAATGATATAAAAAAAATAGATTTAACATCTCAAATAATATATTATATATTGAAGCACAAATATAATACCATACTTTTCGATGTCAAATATATAATTAATATTAATATTTACATTAAAGATGATTTAATTATTTAATACCGGAGATTGTAATTGTAATATTTAATAAAAGTTGAAAAGCCAAACATTTTTAAGTTAAAAAATAAAAAAGAAAGATACAAAATTGTAAATTGCATGCATGTGGATGTGTGTGACAAGTCTATGCTTCCGGTGAACACCCTCATAACGAGCGCGCATGCAAGACGCACTTTGCACTTATACATGGTCACAAGAGTCAAGTAGAGAATGATAGGAGACTTGTCCTTTTTAGTTACTAGTTTAGTCACGTGCATGATTTTGTAAGTTTAATCACGCCTTAAAATATGCGATTTCTTTAAAAATCAAGTTTATTAATTAGAGCAAAAAAAAGTATTTAAAAAATCACATCAAAAAAGAATTAAAGTTATTTATGAGTTTTTTATAAATAAAAAAACATAAAATCATTTTGATACCTTTTGATATAGTAAAACATTTCGTTAGTACCATGTATTTTTAATAATATTAAAGCGAGACTTTTACCTTTAAATAAACATTTTTTTAGTATCTTGAGATCAATTTTTTGAACATATAAGGCCTGTTTGTTTGCGTTTTCATTTCCGTTTTTCAAAGTAAAAAATTGAAAACGGGTGTTAAAAACGTGTTTGGTGCAAGTTTTTTTAAAAACAAAAACAAAAATGTTTTTGTCTTTTTGTGGAAATCAGAAAACGAAAAAAACCCGTTTTCCCATTTTCGTTTTCTTCCTTTTCTCTTCCGTTTTCTGCTTCAGCCATTCTTCAGCCCAGATTCTTCAAGCTTCTTGCCAGCTGAGCTCCTCTGTTCTTCTCGCCGGATTCGTTTTCTCCGGTTTCGTTCTCGCCTGAGATTTCTCCGTTCAGACTCCTCCGGTTTCCTCCGTTCTTCCCGTTCTCGTCTCGGCCTCTTCTCACCAAGGTATGGCTCTTCTCACCGATGAACCCGTTTTCTGATTTGGTTTCCTTCCCGCTGGAGTTGGTTAAGTTTTTTTTAGTTGATTTTTGAGTTTTTTTAGCTGATTTGGTTGTTTTTTTTTTAGGTTTTTTTTATAATGATTTTGAACATGATATACTCAACGAAATCGGTTGATTTCCATTTGATTTAGTTAGTATTTTGTCTAATTTTTTGATTATCTGAGTTGCTAAATTTTTTTCCCTTTTTTTCCTGGGAGCCTCCCATTGGGGCTGCATCAGCCCCTAATAGGGGGCTGATTATCAGCCCCTAATGGGGGCTGATAATCAGCCCCAACGGGGGCTGATAAGCAGCCCCAATGGGGGCTAAATCAGCCCCTGGGAGGCCTCCATTGGGGCTGAATCAGCCCCTGGGGGCCTCCTATTGGGGCTGACCAGGGAGGCCCCAATGGGGGCTGATTTCAGCCCTGATGGGGGCTAATTATCAGCCCCCATCAGCCCTATTGGGGGCTGCTTATTGGGGGCTGAAAATCAGCCCCCATTGGGGCTGATGGGGGCTGATAATCAGCCTCAGCCCCCAATGAGGCTGATGGAGGCTGATTTTCAGCCCCCATCAACCCCATTAGGGGCTGATTATCAACCCCAATGGGGGCTGAAAATTAGCCCCCATCAGCCCTATTGGGGGATGATTATCAGCCCCAGCCCCCAATGGGGCTGATAGAGGCTGATTTTCAGCCCCCATCAACCCCATTGGGGGCTGATTATCAACCCCAATGGGGGCTGAAAATTAGCCCCCATCAGCCCTATTGGGGGCTGATTATCAGCCCCAGCCCCCAATGGAGCTGATGGGGGCTGATTTTCAGCCCCTATCAACCCTATTGGGGGCTGATTATCAGCCCTGATGGGGGCTGATTTTCAGCCCTAATGGGGGCTGATTTTCAGCCCTAATGGGGGCTAATTTCAACCCTGATGGGGGCTGATAAATCAGCCTCCATCAACCCCAATGAGGGCTGAAAATCAACCCCCATCAATCCCATTGGGGGCTGATTATTAGCCCTGATGAGGGCTGAATCAGCCCCAGGGGGCCTCCCATTGGGGCTAACCTGGGAGGCCCTAATGGGGGCTGATAATCAGCCCCTATGAGCCCCAATGGGGTCTGATTTCAGCCCTGATGGGGGCTGATAAATCAACCCCCATTAGTCCCGTTGGGGGCTGATTATCAGCCCCCATCAGACCCTGCGTGTGTGTGTGTCTATGTGTGTGTATATACTTTACAAATTGACATTTATTTTAATTGTTAAAAGTGTTATTTTAGATGTGTGATCCTCTATTTAGACAATATGTGGTCGATTTACCCGTAGAAGATATTGAGGGAGAACAAGAAGGGCAACAGGAACAACAACATGGTATGGATGCACAAGAAGCAGAAACATCTGAAATGGGTAGTCGGCAACAATGTAATTACATGGTTAATTAAAGAGATCGTCTAGCTAATCAAATGTGGGATTCGTATAGGCGATAATAATTTAAGCTAATATTGTAATTTTTATATTTTATTAATTATTAGTATTTTTATTTGTGATTCAATTATTATTTATTTAATATATTAAATACATGTTTTCAAAAATGAAACCACCAAACGCAGTTTCAGTTTTTTTTAAAACTGAAATCAATCTCTAAATAAAACTACTAAACGCATTTTCAGAAATAATTCAAAAATGAAAATGAAAACGTTTTCATTTCCATTTTCGTACAGAAAACAAAAACGT
Organism: Morus notabilis; assembly: GCF_000414095.1. NCBI lineage: Eukaryota > Viridiplantae > Streptophyta > Magnoliopsida > Rosales > Moraceae > Morus > Morus notabilis. Next base: position 24,157 of record NW_010361359.1, on the reverse strand, counting down.
TTTGGAATCAATTCCAAACGCACCCAATGATTTTCAACACAAGAAAGAGCAACTTATCTTTGATATTGCCAAATAAACGTACGTCAGAATGTAGCAAATGGTTATCAAGTTCAAATGCGCTCGATGAAATGGTAAAGAATAAAAGAGTGTTGATCAACATTAGTTAGATAGCAAGTCAAGATTCGAAACTAGAGCGCGCCTCTTCTAGGAGTCTCTCAGTAAGAGCCTTTGGGAGTCCCATCACGCTGTCAGTTGTCCCTACCTGCATAAAAACAACAAGGTAGCAGTACCACATTATATAAGCCTCGTTCATTTAACCGATTTGAGTTTTTAATTTTAAGTTTTTACAGTTAAAAGCTCTCAAAAAATATCACATCTAACTTTTTTTCTACAGTTAAAAGCTCTCAGAAAATGTCACATCTCAGCTCAAATTGAAAACTCGAATCCGCGAAGCGAACGGAGCCATAGTAGATAATGAATGTGCATGTAAAATATCCAGTTCATTTGACAGTTTTAAGTAGATGCAATGTCACCACACCCTGGGTCAGGATGCTCGTCATTGCCTCCACTCTCAACTAATAAGGCTACTAATGAAGGATATAATTTATAGAATGTTAGGATCCGTTAATGACTAGTAGAGCTAGTATGAATTAATATAAATAAAGGGCTTAGTAGCTCATTAGGGGAGGCTATGATTTTAAGAGTTTTGAGAGGCTGAGATTAGGGAGAGTGGGTGGTCTCTCGAATACTATTTAAGTTTAGAGTTCTCTGGAGTCATCGAATACTCCAGTCTATCCTAAGCTTTCTTTACGTTTTTTTCTTAGTTTCGTTGTTAAATTCTATGAGCTAGTGTTGATGATGATCAATAACACCATTCTGATTGCCTTCTATTCTTGTTCTTCTATGTAAAAATTGAGCTGTGAAAACCAAGTTCCTAACATTTTAGTATCAGAGCAATTGATTCTCGAAAAAAAAAAGAAAAAAAAAAGAAAGAAAAGAGTAAATGGAATCAATGAGAGAAAATGGAATCGATGCTTCAAAGTGTGAAGCGGATCATTCGATTGTTAGAGGAGCCGGACCACAAAGCATGGGTGGCTGAAAGTGGGAAAATGCCGGTGAAGGATACGTGGTCGCAACCAGAAGAACAGGGCCGATGAACAATGACGAACGCATTGCGATCTGGTTAACTGAGTCGCAATCAGATCTAAGCACTAAACATCGGGTTCCGCGATCTAATTGGAATTACAAAGCAAGGGTTTCGAACTGCGAAACCATGATGGAGTTGGAGCATCAACGTCGACGAACGACGCCAAATGGGGCGCAACCAGATCCAAAATCGCGCGAGGTCGAAGATAGGGAAAATCTTGGCAATCTAGAGCTAGATCGTCTAGATCTAAAGTGAATGGTAGCAGATTCACGACAGAATTGAGCGTCGCCAAGGCTGCGCTTCACGATTTCGGTATATCCGAGGCTGATTCCAGTCGGATTTGGAGGGTGTCTCGCGGTTCCAATGCCGTTTTAACTCATTCAGATGCCGTTTTAACTCATTTGGGTGCCGTTTTGGCTGATTCTGAGGAGTTTATGGTAATGTCTTGGAATTTAGTCGTGTTCGGGGAAGATTATGCAGCAAATTGGACTGGGTCTCGTGATTCCGTCATGGTTGGGGCAGATTTTGGCCGGGTTAGGACTAGGTCACTTGATTTCAGCGAGATTCGGGTGGATTCTGACGAAGGCAAGACCAGATCTTCCAATTATGGTGTGTGCAGGGCCAATTTCAGCGTTGTGGCGACTGGACGTCGCACTTCCAGCAAGATTGGGGTTAAGTTTGACGCCATTGGAGCTGGGTCTCAAAATCCCAGCGAAATTTGGGCCGGGTCCTCAAAATGTGAAAATTCACGAAGTGATTTTGGGGTTGATCCTTGGGTTTTTCAATCTGATATGGGCAAGGTGAATAGAGTTTCGCCATCTTGTTGGTTAGGAGATCCTAGGGTATTGAACAGGAGAGGGGGAAGGTAGCGTGACACGCTGTGGGAGAACAGATCGGATTGGTGTTTTCAACGAATGGAGATACCGCTATTCACTGGAGAAAATGCTAATGAGCGGGTCTTTAGAGCTGAACGTTATTTTCTATTGTATAGATTGACAGAAAGAGAGAAAAAAATGGGCTGCAAAAGAGGCCATGGAGGGTGATGCTTTGGTTTGGAATCAATGGCAACATGGTTGTCGGTTGTTCCGCGGTTGGGATGAATTGAAAGCTCATTTACTACAGCGTTTCCAATCAACGCAAGAAGAAACCGTCTATGGGAGTTTCGTGGCGAAAGAGCGAGCGGATACCAAGGCTGATTTCGGACGACAAATCGAGGTACTTGCTACACCTTGGAAAGAGATATCAAATGCAGTTTTGAGAGAGATATTGTTGTGGTTTAGCTTGTTTGTGAAAAGTCCCACATTGTTTTTGTACGAAGGGGCTTGGATTTTTGGCTTTTATAAATAAGCTCTTCCCCCTCCTTTGTTTAGTATCCAAAACTCCTCTCTTCTTACTCAACTTTAAGGAGGTCCTTTAACAAGGATATCCTCGTAGTGGGTCATAAGTACCCTAAAGTTGTCATTGCTCCTTGAGATTAGTGAAGTGATCTACTACGGTGGTGTCCCAAGGACGTAGGCAATTTGCTGAACGTCGCTAAATCTTGGTGTGTTTTTTATTTTTATTCTTGCTTTAGTAATTTTGCATTCTGGTATTTTTTTTGTAATTGTTAGTATTCAGTAGCTATCTGTCGGGTTATTGTACCATTCTTAGGGTACTATTCATAGTTGTTTTTGAGTGGAAAATACCTGATTTTCCCAACAAGTGGTATCAGAACCAACGGTTCATCCTAGGCTTTGTCGTATTGTTTGCTACTGAATACTTTTGTTTGGTGTCATAATGACGACGGAAGTACCAACTTCAACGAAAGTTGAAGCATCAACCCCCTCACCCATTTTGACAAGAAGCATAATGTCAAATGCAAGATTTGCAGTTGAGATATTTGACGGTACCGGTCATTTCGGCATGTGGCAAGGCGAGGTGCTAGACGCTTTCTTTCAACAAGGTCTAGACATTGCCATCGAAGAAAAAAAACCAGAAGATGTTCAAGAAAAGGATTGGAAGACTACTAACCGCCTAGCGTGTCAGACAATTCGTTCGTGACTGTCCAGAGAACAGAAGTATGCGTTCAAGAACAAGACTTCTGCAAATAAGTTGTGGAAGGCGTTGGTAGACAAATTTATGAAAAAGAACAGTCAAAATAAGCTCCTGATGAAGAAAAGATTATTCCGCTTTGATTATCGACCAGGTACCAGTATGAATGACCACATTACTGCTTTCAATCAATTAGTAGCGGATTTGTTAAACTTAGACGAAACTTTCAAAGATGAAGATTTGGCTTTAATGTTATTGTCATCTCTTCCTGACGAGTTTGAATGTTTAGAAACTCACTTCATGGCAAATAAGAAGTATCTCTTGCTGTAGTTTGTGCTGCTTTATATAGTTATGAATTAAGAAGAAAGAATAAAAAAGAAAGCAAGAACTTAGCAGCAGAAGAAGCATTGGTAGTTAGAGGCCGTCCGCAAAGCCAGAAGCAGGGAAAGCAAGGAAGAAGAGGGAGATCTCATTCAAAGGCCAGACTTGAAAAAGACGAGTGTGCTTTCTGTCGAGAGAAAGGACATTGGAAGAAAGACTGTCCGAAGCTAAAAAAGAAAGGAAAAGCTGCTCAAGATGCATGTGTAGCTGAGTACGATAGTGATAATGTAGAGCTCTCATTGGTGGTTTCACCTTCAACATCCTGTTCAGACGAATGGATATTGAATTCGGATTGTACCTATCATATGTGTCCTGTTCATGAGTGGTTCTTCAATTTCGAAGAGCTAAATGGAGGAGTTATTTACATGGGAAACGACAAAGCCTGTAAAACAACTAGATAAGCTCAATCTAACTAAAGAACCAAGATGGAGGAACCAGAGTTCTGACAGATGTTCGATATGTGCCGGATTTGAAGAAGAATCTAATCTCTTTGGGAGCCTTGGAATCCAAAGGCTCAATTGTGACAATGCACGATGGAATTCTAAAGGTAACCTCAAGTGCACTGGTGGTGATGAAAGGTATTAGAAGAAATAACTTGTATCACTACCAAGGTAATACAGTTATTGGAGCTGCAGCAACGGCAACTTCCGGCAATGACAGAGAGTCAGAAGTAACCAGGTTGTGGCATATGCAGTTGGGACATGCTGGGGAAAAATCCTTGCAGACTCTGGTCAAGCAAGGATTGTTGAAAAGTGCAAAATCTTGCAAATTAGATTTTTGCGAGCATCGTGTTCTGGGAAAGCAAAAGAGAGTGAAGTTTGGCACTGCTATCCATAATACAAAAGGTATTATGGACTATATTCACTCAGATGTATGGGAGGGACCTTCCAAGACGACGTCTCTGGGAGGAAAGCGCTACTTCGTCACATTTGTTGACGACTTTTCCAAAAGAGTTTAGGTGTATACAATGAAGACCAAAGATGACGTGCTTGGAGTTTTCCTTAAATGGAAAACTATGCTCGAGAAATGATCAAAGTTCTCAGAACAGACAACGGAGGAGAATATACAAGTAATCTATTCCTTGATGTTTGCCAAAAGTATGGCACAGTTCGACACTTAACGGTCAGAAAAACACCACAGCAGAACGGGGTGTCAGAGTGCATGAATCAAACATTGGTGGAGAAATTTCGTTGCATGCTGTCTAATGCTAGGTTAGGTAGACAATTTTGGGCTGAAGCTATGACATATGCACAACACCTTGTTAATCGTTTACCATCGTCCGCAATTGGTGGTAAAACACCTTTAGAGGTATGGTCTGGAAAACCTGCTACAGATTATGATTTCTTGCATGTATTTGGTTCCACTGCATACTATCATGTTAAGGAATCGAAGTTAGATCCGAGGACAAAGAAGGCACTCTTTATGGGAATAACCTCAGGAATAAAGGGATATCGATTATTGTGGAAATTTGAGCGGAAAAAATTGAAGGAATTGTATATTACATGACAATTACAACCGGTTTATATACAGGAGCCCTAGCCTATAGAAACGGCAATCACATCTCATAATATGTGGGATATCACACTAAAAAAGGAAACTAACCAAATCAACCTAATTCTAGGGAAACTAACTATTATATTCAAACTTTCCTAATTTAGTCTATACACGTGTAAAACACATTCTTCCACAATTATGGTGTCCAGAAACGAAGAAAGTAGTCTTTAGCAGAGATGTTACCTTTGATGAATCTGCCATGTTAAAGGTAACAAGTGAAGCTGTTCAAACTGATGGTACTCCGCAACAGGTGGAGGGTACTCCACAGAAGGTAGAGTTTGAAGGGACGATGACTAGCCCAGATAGGCAAGCAGAAGCTGACACTCTAGTAGTGGCAGAGGAGGAGTCAATTGAGGAAGAAGTTCCGACTCAAGAACCTTTACAGCAACAATCAATTGCAGTTCAAAGGCCAAGACGAGAGATTCGCAAACCTGAGCGATTCATTAACATGGTGGCCTATGCACTTCCAATTGTAGACGATGATGTACCATCCACTTATCGAGAAGTAGTACGAAGTACAGAAAGTGAAAAGTGGAGGAAAGCCATGGATGAAGAGATGCAGTCTCTTCATAAGAACAAGACCTTGAAGCTGGCGCAACTACCAAAGGGTAAGAAGACAATTGGTTGCAAATGAGTATTTGTAAAGAAAGAAGGATTTCCTAACAAGAATGATGTTCGCTACAAGGCAAGGTTGGTGGCTAAGGGCTACGTTCAAAAGGAGAGAATCGACTATAATGAGGTATTTTCTCCAATTATGAAGCATTCCTCCATTAGAATTTTGTTGGCCTTGGTAACTCAGTTGAATTTGGAGCTAGCTCAACTAGATGTGAAGACCGCGTTCTTACACGGTGATTTAGAAGAGAATCTACATGACCCAGCCAGAAGGATTTACAGTTGCTGGAAAAGAAAATTGGGTTTGCAAGCTGAACAAATCACTGTACAGATTGAAGCAATCTCCGAGGCAATGGTACAAGCGATTTAACAAGTTTATGATGAGGCAAAAGTACACCAGAAGCAAATACGATCATTGTGTGTATTTGCGCAAGCTACAAGATGGTTCTTTCATTTACTTACTCTTATAAGTTGATGATATGCTGATTGCATCAAAGAGCCAAGCAGAGATAGAAAAATTAAAGGCTCAGTTAAATCAAGAGTTCGAGATGAAGGATCTAGGTGAAGCCAAGAAGATTCTCGGGATGGAGATAAGCAGAGACAGATCGAGAGGCAAGCTTTGTTTGACTCAGAAACAATATCTGAAGAAGGTACTACAACGTTATGGAATGAATGAGAATTCAAAACCCGTAAGTACCCCACTTGCCCCTCATTTGAAACTAAGTTCGCAATTATCTCTGAAGAATGTTGAAGAGCGAGAATATATGGCGAAAGTTCCGTACGCTAATGCGGCGGGTAGCTTAATCTATGCAACGGTGTGTACGAGACCTGACATTTCACAAGCAGTTGTAGTGAGCAGGTACATGCATAATCCAGGCAAAGGTCATTGGCAAGCTGTGAAATGGATTCTACGGTATATACAAAATATTGTAGATGTTGGTTTAGTATTCGATCGGGATGATACACTTGGTCAATATGTAGTTGGATATTGTGATTCCGACTATGCTGGTGATTTGGATAAGCGGCGATCTACTACTGGCTATTTGTTTACTCTAGCTAAGGCGCTAGTAAGTTGAAAGTCTACCTTGCAGTCGACGGTTGCTTTGTCTACAACAGAGGCAGAGTATATGGCGATTACAGAGGCTGTTAAGGAAGCAATTTGACTTCAAGGGTTGCTTGAAGACATCACAGTACATTGTGACAGTCGGAGCGCTATTCACTTAGCAAAGAATCAAGTTTTTCATGCAAGGACGAAGCACATTGACGTTCGCTATCACTTTGTGCGCGAAATTCTTGAAGGTGAGATACTCCTTCAGAAGATTGGGACTACAGAAAATCCTGCAGATATGATGACCAAGGTTGTAACAACGGTCAAGTTCAAACATTGTTTGGACTTGATTAACATTCTGCACATTTGAGTTGGCGCCAAAAGGCGCATTTGGTGGCACTACCCAGGACAACTTCTTTTGCTTAAGGATTTAGGAAATTGAGTGGGACTGACAAACGCGCTAAGGTGGAGATTTGTTGTGTTTTAGCTTGTTTGTGGGAAGTCCCACATTGTTTTTGTATTAAGGGGGCTTGGACTTTTGGCTTTTATAAATAAGCTCTTCCCCCTCCTTTGTTTAGTATCCAAAAATCCTCTCTTCTTACTCAACTTTAAGGAGTTCCTTTAACAAGGATATCCTAGTAGTAGGTCATAAGTACCCCAAAGTTGTAATTGTTCCTTGAGATTAGTGAAGTGGTCTACTATGGTGGTGTCCCAAGGACGTAGGCAATTTGCCGAACCTCGCTAAATCCTGGTGTGTTCTTTCTTTTTATTCTTGCTTTAGTAATTTTGCATTCTGGTATTTTTCTGTAATTGTTAGTATTCAGTGGCTATCTGTCGGGTTTGTAGGCTGCGTATTGTACTGTTCTTAGGGTACTATTCATAGTTGTTTTTGAGTGGAAAATACCTGATTTCCCCAACAGATATCACTACCAAGTTGAAAGTCAATAAAGAGCATGAAATAGGAATTTCAAGTGGGCTGCTTTTGGCTCACACTAAAGCTATTTCAGATCAGCAAATTGATGCTCAAGGAGAGTTTCCTTCAAAGAATCTCATCAGGAAGGTGGACCAAGGCGTTGCAAATGAAGATGACTTTCAAACCAATGCCAAGAATGAGGGGCTTCAAGGTGTGTGGAACAAAATCTCAATGACATCAAACTTTTCTAAGGATATTGCCATAGAGAATGTGTTTGATGCACCAGTGAAAGAAGTTAAAGAAGGTGGAGGCCATTCTAGTATTGTAAAAGGTCTTATTGGTTCGGATTTTAGCAATTGTGGGGGTGTTGACAAAGGAATGGAGAAAGTACACTTGCATATTCCCTCCATTGTTGGTGTTTTGAAGAACAGTGAGGCAAAACTCTTTGATACGGTGGAGTATAAACTGCAGCAAGATAAAGCTGGTGAGAGGAGGGTGACTAGTATACATGATTTGATTGGGATAACCAGCAAGCTCTTGCATTCTTATGTGGATAAGTTTTTGGATGAGCTTCTTGGATTAGTTGATTTCACTATGGTTCACAATTCAGGTTCCAAACAGAAGTGTGAACTTGGCAAAACAAGGAAGTTATCAAGAAGATTTGAAGCAAGTTCTGTTTGTTTCATGGAGCTCACAAAGATCTTTGTTCTTTCCCATGTTGATGTACTATTGCAGTTTTATTTTCTGGTTTTCACCTTGAGGACAAGGTGAATGTTTAGGCGGGGGGTAATGTTAAGATCCGTTAATGACTTGAGAACTTGTTTGGTTAGTGGGCTAGTAGAGTTGGTAAAAATTAGTATCAATAAAGGGCTTAGTAGCTCACTAGGGGAGGCTGTGATTTTGAGAGTTTTGGGAGACTGAGATTAGGGAGAGCGGTGGTCTCTCGAATACTATCAAAGTTAGGAGTTCTCCAGAGTCCTCGAATATTCCAGTCTATCCTAAGCTTTCTTTGCATTTTTTCTTAGTTTGGTTGTAAATTCTATGAGCTAGTGTTGGTGATGATCAACAAAACCACTTTGATTGCCTTATATTCTTATTCTTCTGTGTGAAAATTGAGTTGTGAGAACCAGGATCCTAGCATAGAACCATCACGGCATAGATAGAGAGTAACAAACTGACCACTTGCTTTACTAACGGCAGAATTAGAGGATGCTCGATTATCAATCCCCCGGCAACATTAAGCACAGTGCCCTCCTCAATCTGACATAAACAAAAAGTGGAAAAAAAAGATTTTATAGTTTTTGCCCTATCAGAATAATCAAGAGAAAAATTGCATAGAGAGAGCTTCTTTACCAGACTTTCAATGACTCCATCAGGTATTTCATGGAAATAGATCTGCAAGGGATTAGAATATGGATATTCTTTAGTTTAGCACTATAAAAATATGGTCAATGAAGGCTACAACTTTCTGTCCAACAATAACTACTTTTGGAAGTGAAGTATTAATTAGCACCAAAAATGGTTGGAGACGTAAAATTTTACAAGAAGATAGGAAGATAAGATAAAGGTGGAACGCAGATAGCAGTTTCCCCAACTGTTGCAATAATCTCAGTGATAAAATATCAATGGGGAAGTTGCATATGTGGAAAATGGAAATGTAGCACTCACTTTAGAGGAACTTGTATGCTGTAAAATAGCATTCGCTTAAGTCAAAACAAGAACATTATTACGGACACTTATTACCTCTTTCCTGTGGATTATAGAACTTTTTAACAACGGCAGGAATAATCATAGATAAGAAGACTCTAACTATCATCTACTCGAATTCAAATTTAGAAATAAGGATGAGGAAAATAATTAATAAAAATTGCAAAAATTTGATTAAAAAGAACAGAAGCAAGCAATACCTCCACGCAGTCCCAATCTCCTTTTCTGAATCCAGTTTTAAGGTTTGTAACAAGCACAGATCCCACTGTTGCAGCATGCCCCCCTGAGTAATCTGCATTGGATGTTGCAAAACTAATGTTAGAATAAGCGATAGACAGCACTGAACTTGTAGTAAATTGAAACAGAAGCAAACCTTTCATGAATTTCCGTGCTTCTTCCTTGCTGGAAGGTTTTTCCCTGACTACACCTTCATAGACCACCACCTCCAGATCATTTTACATTACACGTAAGAAATTGCACAATATGACTCACAGAAAAACAATTGAACATGTAATACAGGCAATATGATCATCAACAAAAGGCCACTTATGTTGGAGGATTCGTGCAACATAATGGCTATGGTACCAACTTTATTATAAGACAGTGAGACAACTGGTATAAAAAAATATTATTGTGTGGCAACGCTGAATAATAAACAGTTCACAAAACAGATACTCGCGTAAAGGATTAATATGGGGGTACCAACTTTATTATAAGACAGTGAGACAACTGATCAGCTCCCAGAAAACAATTACAACATGTGAACCAATAATGTCAAGGAGATTACTTTACATGTTACAATTTTTACTCATTTTAAAATGATGTTAGGAGCAAAAAATTCAGTAACGGGGAGCACTTAGGTGGAAACACAAACTATGGCTGACATGTAATCAGTACAGAATGCCATGACTGAACTACTTTCATTCATGTATATTACTAAATACATAACTAAGAACAGAAAACACAAGGATAAGTATTGCAAACCGGTGCTTTGTAGTTTTTTAAAGTTACCCCTGAGTAGGAAAGCAAACATGTCAAATAATGCAGTTTTGAAGTTTTCTTCACAAGGTAAACGAACGCAATATATTACTAACTGTGAGACCAAATATCTTGAGAGCTTTGGTTTATACTTGATCTGATGTAATTAATAAAGTTGGCTCAGCATCCTTTATGTAGTCACCAATGGGGAACCTCTGAAGGATGGCTTCTGCCTGAGAACAAGTTTCCATCAGGTAAGTATGCAGTCACAGTTCCAGTACAACCAGAAACTAGTAGTACTTGTTAATAGATTAATTACCAGCGTATCAAATATTAATATGAAGCAAGGGTTCTGATCAACAGTCGGTATATCCAACATGGAGCTCATGAAAGACCAGATCAACAGAACAACGCCAAAAAAAAAAACAAAAACAAAAACAAAAACCAAAACAAAAGAAAAACACTGACATACACAAACATAAATTTCTCAATTCTCACTTAATTGTCCAAAAGTATATTAAATTTTCCAAAGACAAAAATTTAAAAATTAAAAACTCCCTATTTTGTCAAAAATAAATTGCATCCTCCTTTCATAAGTGGCCCTAGGTGATACCATATTTTGATTCCCATGTTGCTAAACAGAGAATCATCTTTTGCACATGTAAAAACATGAATAAAAGATGCATGTCCGAAGTAGCAAATAAAAGGCATACTGCCCCAGAGGGTTTGGATGGAGTGGCTGTGGGCTCCTCCTTAGACTCTCACTAAGGGAGAGATCCACGTTCAAGCCCTGGGATCCCCCAATCTCAAAGAGTGCTTACTGATCAAAAAAATAAAATAAAATAAAATAAAATAAAAGGCATACTGTATCCGCTGCAACTAATATTGTGGGTTCATCATCCTTCTTTTGACTATCCAAAGTTCGTATTTTTGATAAGATGGCGTCAGCCTGACATATTAACACGCAATCAACTGAAAAAACGTTCACTTTCTACCAACAAAAACTGAAAAAACTTGAACACTTGAACTCAAGCCTGCTCGGTGTACAATACACCAAAAAGCAGCCAAGGCAAAG
>NW_010361359.1:4434-12680 GCF_000414095.1 Morus notabilis | reverse complement strand
AAAGAGTGTTTTTGAGAAACAAAAACGCAAATAATGGCAAAAGATAAAGTAAATTCTACATATCAACCAGAAACCAATGGAATTTGAGCCAGAACCTTCGCGTCGGCAAGAGCCATAACCAAATCTTCTGGTTTTTCCTTTCGGATGCTTTTTTCATCAATGTCTGCAGTCTATCAGTAGAAAAATGAAGTTCCAGTCTCAAAACAATCAAAGAATTCAAAACCAAATATTTCTTCCGGAAATTGTACTGTTACCATGATTGTGAAATCGTAACCCATTTCCGCCAATATTTTCCGACGAGCTACCGAAGACGATCCCAAGATTATCTGCACAATTACGCAAATAAACACCAAAATTTAGCAGGATAATCAGATTATATTATTAACAAATACAGGTTCTGCTCCCGAAAGTAAAATTTTTTTCTCTTTTCTCTATCGTCTTCACCAATAAAAAATGCCCTAAAGTTCCGAGACACAACCTTTCTTTCCGTTCCATTCTTTCACGTTGATGCTTCAAGCACCAAACGAAATAGATCGTCCCTTTAACATAAATTTGAAAGAGAAGATGTGTAGAAACCCTAGCTATCAGGCCTGAAAAATGAAAACAGTGGGGACATACCTTGAACGGAGAAGAATTGGCCGCCATAACTCTCCAATATCCGGGAAGTGAAGTAGCAAATAGGGTGGGAAACTGGTACTGTGCCCTGAATATAGATGGCCTGTGAACGAACGAATTGTAAGATACGCGTTTTTCAACTATGTAAAGAAACGCGTTTTCTAAGGGCGGTTTTCTGATAGAAAACGCGGTTTCGGCGTTTCTCTTACGTTAATTGGGCACCTTTTTTAAAAATATGAGAAATAGTAGAAAATATGCCAATATAAAAAGCTTAAGAAAGTATATAGGTCAATTTTTAGTTATAAAAATTAATAGGCCATAACTTATCAAGTTATGGTTCATAACGCGATAAATTATGGATAAACTTATCAAGTTATGGTTCATAACCAGACAAGTTATGGACAATTATGGACAATAACTTGTCAAGTTATGGTTCATAACCAAACAAGTTATGGATGAAAACAGTAATTTTGCCTATTTATTAACTTATGTAAACTATTGGCCTATTAATTTTAATTTATCTTAAGTCTTGGTTTATTTTCCTCTTTCTCTCTTAAAATATTGAAAACAGTGCCGCCCTCTCTCAAAAAAGGCCGATGGTTTCTCAAAAGATTATTTTCATAATCATCCCCGAAAAACAGTTCAAAACACCTTCTATCATATAAAAAACGACTCAAGATGTCCTTTTTATCTAACTCCATGTATATCCTCTAACAGAATTAGTGATGTGTCACTCCTTTTAAAATATTTAAACTTAATTAAGCTGAAAAAATTGAATTAATTACTTAAAACTATTAAGGGCCAGTTTGGTCATGCTGTAAATTTTAAAAAAAATTATTTTTAATTGTACTGAAAAAAATAGTTGTTACAAAAAGTATTTGAGTGTGTTAAATTGTTGTGGGTAGCAACTGAGTGTGTTAAATTGTAGATAGTTAAGATGACTATAATTAATTAATGTATTAATAAAAAGAATTAGTATATACATAATCTATTAATATTTCTTTTACTACTTAAATTATTAACTTTTAGTTACATAATTAAATAATTAGTTAATTAATTACTAATGTTTATTTAATAATCTATTATTTGATATATCACATGATTAATTTTTAAATAATCATTATTTAATATTAATTATTAATTGAGTAATTACTATTTATTTTTTAATTACTAACTATTTGCTAATTAATAGATTATAATTAACATAATATATGATTGATATATTAATTATTAATTAATTATTTAATAACTTATTATTACTTGTTTTATTGTTAATATGTTATATAACTAATTTTTTACAATTAATTTTTAACTAAATAAAAAATTATTATTTTATTAACAAAATTAAAAACTTAATAGTAATAATCTAATATTTAATTAATAATTAAGTAATTATTATCTATTTATTATTTATTAAGTATATATATTTATTAATTATTAATTAATTATTAATATAATTAGTAATTAATTATTAATTATTTAATATAATTTTATTGATAATTAGTAATTTTATTATGTTGATTTCTGCATAATTTAAAAATTAAAGTTATTTTTAGACTGTTTCTGATTTTGACTGTAAATTCTTTAAAAATTCTTTAAAAATCATTTTTTGTGATTTTAATCAAACACAAAGCTTCTGATGGCTAAAGAAGTGATTTGAAGCTCCAAGAATTACTACCAAACGCACCCTAAAACTTATTAAAACTTCTGAAATCATTTTTTATGAGAACCCACCAAACAATGACGAACCAAACTCTCTCTTCTTCTGGGGATCTTCGCTTTGAGGGCTTTGCCGCCTGTCCCTCCATGGCAGCTTCTTCACCTTCCCTCAACCCCTCTCTCTCTCTCTAAGATTCAGCTTGTTGATCAGATCTGTGCAAATACCAATGAGTGAGAAAGATAATTTTTGTGCCTTTTTTTTCCTTTATACGAAACAAAAGTGTGTTTTGGGATGGGTGAGAGAGAGAACGAGAGAGAAAGAGAGGGAAAAGAGACACCTTAAATCAAGTGGACAAAAGTCTTGTTCTTTTCACAACCCAAGTCACAACTTAAATTTTATTACTATAATATTTTCTCTTATAAAAATTTAAATTTTATTTTGTTATTACAGTATTTTTCTCTCACAAATACAACTCGAATTCTTAACTCGAGTTGTGAAACAAACACCCTCTGTCTTTTATCTTCTCCTCCTTGAACAAAACCCATAACCATGAAAGAGGAATTGACCGCAGCTAACTTTTAACTTCAATAATCACATATGTCGTCAAGAAAATGCAACAATTTGTCTTCGATATAATAAGAATTTTTTTTAATGCAATTTCAGTATTCCTTTGAATTCTTAACTAGTTCGACCACTTCTCATCAAATGGTTTGCTTTCTTTACAAGCATAATTTTGTAATTTCACGTCTCTTTAGAAGAATTTAAGTGGGCGGGGAGGATTTAAATAATTTTAAAACTTGAGGAGATCATATTTTGTTATTTAATCAAAATCAAAGGTTATGTTTGCAACTTTTCCAAATTTTATTTGGAATTCGGAAAGCAATATCATGTCGTTGGCAGCGGTAATCTCATAACATAAGAAACGCTACGCTAGAAGTGAAAACTCAGACCGTCTGACCAGACCGTATCTAGAAGGGAGGGCGGCCCAATTGAGGTCTTAAAATTATTTTTATCTATTTAAATTTTATTATATAATTATATTTAATTTTTTTACTATAATAAATTTTTTTTACATAAAATCACAACTTACATCTCAACACAAATTAATAAAATAAACGAATCTTAACACTGACTCAAAATTTTATAAGAAAAAAGTATTAATTTTCAGGTTCGAAATTTCGGCCTAATTTAAACCGAAAGTTTAGTTAGAGCTAATAATAATGAGCTTGGGACAACCGACTCACACTTACAGCTATACGCCACGTGTAAGCAATGCACATATAAACCCAGGCCTGAAGAAAAACACTCTTTTCCCACTCTGCGTTTTACTGTTCCTACCAGATGCAAAAATGGCGGCGATTTCCTCCAACTGCTCAATCCGAGCAGACAAGCCTTCTCTCTCCTCTCCGTTTTCCTATTTCTCCGGCCGGAGCCTCCTGCGATCATCGCCGCTAACTTCCAAGAAATTATCCGGCATTTCATTGTCTTCTCCGGTTCTCCGTCGCCGAATCTCGTCCCAGACCTCCTCTGCTACCTCACCTTCATCATCCGTTAACGGAAAAGGTTAATGCTCGTCTTTGATCTTTACTCTGTCTGAATATCTTAATGCTTTTATAGATGAAACGTACAGAGGCTTTCCTTGCCGTTTTGATCAATTCACTTGAAAAAATTAGGGTTTATGCACTTCTATCTCGGAAATCATGTAAGGATACTCATGTTGCATGAAAGTTGTACTTTCGGTAGGAAAGTAATACTTGAATTAGGGCTTATTCGACAATGTAGCTGTTTACGCGTGTCGATGAGTGTGTTAGATTGATTGGAAGATGGTAAATTAAGGTTTGTGACTGGAAATGCCCGCTGATTGAGTGTTCCTTTAGTAGATAATAGCATCATCTGCTGTTGTTTTTATTGTCCTGTTCCTATTGCGATTCTTACTTTCGGCTCTTGCAGAAAAATTTTGCAAGCTAGGGACAATTATTATACCCTTTTTTTGTTTTTGTTTTTTTGGCCAAACACGCGTCACCAGATTTTTGTTTCGAATTGACGGACTGTTTTCATTGTTGTGTTTGATTTTGGAGTCTCTAAGCTCACAGAAGTAACTATATGTGCTAGATATTATGGTGGGTTGATGCTAGATGTTCACTTGTTAAAAATTTATAGCCCATACAACTCTGGTAAAAAATAAAAAAATAAAAAAATAAAAAGATCCAATAGTTTCTTGCTAAGCAGAGATTGGCTAGTGAGACAATTTGTCACCTGTCATTTTCTTATGCTTCTTTTAATTTACAGCAAAGTCTGAGCCGAAGGATTTTCTGCACATTAGCGATTTTGATAAAGCCACTATTTTGAAGATGTTAGACCGAGCTGCTGAGGTTAAGGCACTGCTAAAATCAGGAGAGAATACATATCTTCCGTTCAAGGGCAAGACAATGGCTATGATCTTTGCAAAACCCTCCATGAGAACGCGCGTATCGTTTGAGACTGGATTTTTCTTGCTAGGAGGTCACGCTATATATTTAGGACCAGATGATATACAAATGGGCAAGCGGGAGGAAACTCGTGACGTTGCCCGTGTCTTGTCTTGTTATAATGACATTATAATGGCCCGTGTCTTTGCTCATCAGGTACGCTGGTGAGTTTTTGGTGTTTGAAATTAGTTCCACGTAGCGGTTGAGTTTTGATGACGGATTGTTTGTACAAGGAAATTACTCCCTGTTTTTCTTTCTTTTGTTGCTGAATTTGTGACATATCAAGGTCGAGTGTTATGAAGATGGTGACTTCCATGACAAGTTGACTTTCAATTGTATTGTTAGAGCATATGCCCAAAAACTTTCAAAAGAAAAGGAGAGAAAATGGAGTAGACATGTTGAATATTGATGGTGTTCAAAGCCCGAAAATGTTTTGTTTTGGTTTTTTTTTTTCAAAAGAAAAAGGAGAGAAAATGGAGTAGACATATTGAATTTTGATGGTGTTCAAAGCCCGAAAATGTTTTGTTTTGGTTTTTTTTTTTCAAAAGAAAAAGGAGAGAAAATGGAGTAGACATATTGAATTCCCAAAAAGTTTTTTTTTTTTTTTTTTTTTTTTTTTTTTTTTTTTTTTTTTTTTTTTTTCTGTGTTTCGACCTCCATTTAAATGCTCATATGGTTTTTAGCTTGTTGGAGAAGGTGCCATGGATCCTTATGAAATTACCCAGTGACCGTTTTTCTATCTATTTTGTTGCAGGACATTCTTGATTTGGCCAAATACTCAACTGTACCTGTTGTCAATGGCCTGACAGACTATAACCATCCCTGCCAAATTATGGCTGATGCCCTTACTATTATTGAACATGTTGGTCAGCTAGAAGGAACCAAGGTCAGCCTGTTATTTTGTAATTTCGATATTGTCTTACATTCTATGTTTTCAATTTTTTGGTATATTTAGATGTTAATTACTTTATGATCTTTTGTAATTTAGGTTGTCTATGTTGGAGATGGGAACAACATTGTGCACTCTTGGCTGTTACTGGCGTCCGTTATACCTTTTCACTTTGTTTGCGCTTGCCCTAAAGGTTTTGAACCTGATAAGAACACAGTTGAGAAGGCACAACAGGCTGGCGTGGGCAAAATTGAGATTACAAATGATCCAAAAGAGGCTGTGAAAGGAGCTGATGTTGTGTATTCAGATGTATGGGCCAGCATGGGGCAAAAGGAAGAGGCTGCATATCGTCGTCAAGTTTTCCAAGGATTTCAGGTATGTACTGAACAAATTTATGTTAGCGCCATTGTTTGGATGCTGCACTTGAAATATGAGAACTATGTATGTTTGCATCTTTGTGGACTTGTCTCTGTACAAATCTTTTACCAACAAGCATGCTTCTGTCTAGATTCAACGAAGTTGGTACAAGATTACAAATTATGGTGAATAAAATGAAAAGATATCTCTGACATTATTATGTTCATCTGTTACATACGCACACACACACACGTATGTCATGCCATCACTGCATAGATTATTTGACTCCTCTCAAAAATAAGGCTCTATGAAACGCACTTCGAAATATTTTCCTGTTTGTTGGATGAATGAGAATTATATGTTTTGCATGTTGTTTACAGGTGGATGAAAATCTTATGAAGTTAGCTGGCCCGAAAGCTTATTTCATGCACTGTTTACCGGCAGAAAGAGGAGTTGAAGTGACTGATGGAGTGATTGAGGCCCCAAATTCCATCGTCTTCCCACAAGCTGAGAACCGCATGCATGCACAGAATGCTATAATGCTTCATCTGCTGGGCTTGCGTTATTAGAGCTCCACCGAGTTACTAAGGCAGGAACCTTCTACTGAAGGCCCTGAACGCATATAATAATCATCTTAAACATTTGAACTTAAATTCTATTTTCGGGTTGAATAGTTCGTAGAATTTTGTATGTTGATGACGCACTCTTCAACTGTTTTGCGCTAGCTACCTATGTTGAACGGTTAATTTTGGTCTGTTGAAAATTCTTACCCTTTCAGGTTCAAGTTGACATCGAGAACGAAGCAATAGGTCCTTTTTATCGCACAATGTATTATATCAAGTTTTTTCATTAGCTCTCATTTTTAACCCATTAATAAAAAAATACTTACAAAAATATTAACAAATAAATAGAAAATGGTTGAATTTACCCTTAGAATGTATGGGTCTAAATTCACTCTTGATTAATACTGAGAAAACATCAGATTCTTGTCTCTATTTTTATTTGAATATTTTCCCTTTCTCGCTTATAAGCTTGAAAATAAATTATACTGAAAAAAGAAAAAGTAGCTAAAGAGAATAAGGCGAGGGGCCACAGAATTCGAATACAGGCCACAACAAACGAGGCAAAACTTTCTTGAAAAAAATGTTGTGGGTATGGACTGCTTATGTTTCGCAATCACAACGTCAATTTTGTTCTTTAAGAACACGTTTATCAAATTATAAAAGAATGTAATAAGAAACGTAAAAAATAAAAATAAAATAATATGATTAAGAGTCATTTATTTCTTTTTTTAAGTGTTTATTTAATTAATAGATGATGTAATGGAAAAAAAATCACATTCTCTTTCTTATGTTTATTAAAATAAAGAATAATAATATTATGAATATAATCATTAAAATGTTCTTTTACACAATTTAGTAATCATTGACTATATAGTAATTCATTCAGAATAAATAAATAAATTTAACATTCATTTCCGACAAGGAATTAAAACTAAAGGAGGTACAAAGATTGACATTCTCTTTCTTTATTCTCTATATTGTGTGGGGTCTACTACATTTTCATTATTAATTTTGTAAGCAAACACATTATTAGATAGAAAATGAAATCATTTTTTCACTTTCTCTTTTCCTTTAATGCAAAGTAAACATGCCCTAAAAATATCGCCCAAATTTTTCAATAGAATTTTGTCACAAAAGAAATTTTAAAATTATGTTAGAATTTGAGGGTATAATTCTGTTGCTGCTAGTAGTAGGATAATAATCGTTTTATAATTATTATTACTAGAAGTAGGACGATAGCAGCGTTCTTAAAACAAAATGAGGAAATATTTTACATTTTTCCTATAAAATTCTAACCATTCCTTATAAAATACTTAGGCCTCGTTCATTTTAGTGATTTAAATTTTCAATCTCAATTTTGCTACAATTAAAAGCTCATACAAAAAGTTATATTTAACTTTTTTACTACAGTGAAAAGCTTTCACATAAATCACGTCTCAATTTGAATTGAAAACTCGAATCCGCGAACTAAATGAGACCTTAATAATATAAACATTTAACTCAAATTTTAATACGAAGCCGCGGATTTTTTAATACAGGAAAATGCGGAAAATTTAAAACTATTTCTTAATCATATGATATGTACACATACTTAAACTACACTTTCCAAAATAATTAAATGTTTATACTATTAATTAGTACTTAAAACGCTTGCAAATTAACTCAAAATGCTTGCTAGAGCGCCCTCCCTCTCC
>NW_010361359.1:0-4422 GCF_000414095.1 Morus notabilis | reverse complement strand
CCCGGTTTTATATCAAAGACTGTGTACAAAATTTGTTGTCTCTACTTCCTGACTCACTCTAATTGATCGTCCTTTCTTTATGCGTCCTACAAAATAACGAACCTAGTAAGTCGGAAAGCTGAATAAATGAGTAGTTCTGTCTATGCTAATATGCAATGCAACACATACAAACTATATAAAACAGAGACGATAACCCTATTTAATATTCAACTAAAAAATATCAGAAACGTCTCATCATGAATAGCAAATATGGTATCGTTCGTTCGTTTCGTTGATTCAAGTTTAGAATTTGAGTTGAGATGTGATTTTATGTGAGAGCTTTTTACTGTAGCAACAAAAAATTAGATGTGACTATTTGTGAGAGTTTTTTACTGTAGCAAAACTCAAATTCTAAACTCGAATCAGCGAAACGAACGAGGCTGATTCGTGTTTGTCATACTTTCACTTTGCATTAACATCCTACACAACACAATAGCACTCTCCAATATCACATAACCACAATTGTAATCATAATCATACATGCAGATAATGCATATGTAGATGCCACATATATATATATATATATATGATTTTAATGATTACTTCATTATTTACTCCTTAATAGGTATCATTATTTTGTTAGATTTTGAACGTGCATGTATACATATATACTAATAATTGTCTATTATATGTTATCATATTAAGTTAAGCCCATTTAAAGTGATCAAATAAGGTTTTAGGTAATTTAGGCTTTAATGCATCTAATAAGTGTGGACATACTATGTGTAGAGATCAAATCGTTATTTTTTATTTTATGATGGGTCAAATTAGAAATAATAAAAAGTTGACTTCTACATAAATGGTTATGGTCCCTAAATTATATGTATGAAACTTTTCTGACATCCCATTATTAGAAAAGTGAGAATTCCTTCTCAAGGCATTCATATTGAATAATTTGGAAGATCAAGGACCAAAAGATTGATCAAGAACTACAAGATTCATGAAACAATCTGTTCCTATGGACTCAAGTACGTTTCCGCTTAAGTCTATTCTTCTTGATGATTTGACATGGTGGATCTTGGTGTGATTAAGGATTTCATCAATAAAGAATTTATTTCTATTATGTTTAGTCGTAAGATATTAATCTAATTGTTATAATAAATTATATAGTTAACCAAAAAGATTTATGATAATTAATGGAACTGAAATCTTATCAGGCCACGTCATCAGATTTCTATATTTGGTGATAATAACTGATAGAAACGTAATCATTAAAAATTCGTCCTAGTACTATTGCCAAGTCATGCTGATACAATATTGTTTGCCCTATTTTGCGTTAATTGAGACACAAGGAAATCTAATAATCCTTTATCTCAAACCACTCATAATGTATTGAAGTTCAATATCGAGTTGTTGTTTCAACTGCTGCTGAATAACTTGATCGATTGCTTCTTCATGAGATTGACATATCTCCCTTTGCCACGCTATTTTTTTTTATTAGTATAATTTTAATACCACTTATATTTATGCAATTTTCGTCTTTCATTCCCGCATGAAACATAATGCTATTGATTTCACTTAATTTGTACTTGACAAACAATAAAGTAGAAGCATCTCCTTCTTTCACATATTTTGATGATGGACCTGCCGATATGCCTTGATGAAACCGCTTATACGCATATAACAAGATCTACAAATCAAAATCAGTCTTTATTTTGAGAACTCCATTTTTGAAGGGGCGTGATAGATCTAGAGGAAAGTGAATGAATGACTAAATCATGATTAATGGGATTCTAATTAATTGTACCAAATGCATTTTTTTTTATATTATTTTAGTATATCTGTAATTTTTCCTTTAGTTAGTATAGATTTAAACAAGTATATGCTGTAGAATTCTTTACAAAGCATTCACAATTTTCCGCTCTCTTCAATTGTACTCTAATATAGGGAATTTTTACTGCACGTACGGTACCCTTTTTTTGTCCTACAGATAGAGCAATTCTTTTAACCGTCGAATGAAATTTTAATGGTTACATCTATGGGTGAGAGCACTTTATCCTTTTGTCGTATAGATAGTGCATTATTTTTACATGAATATTTCATAGATTTGACCGTCAAACTCCACAAAGCAAAACAACGTCACTTACCGTAAAATCTTCAATTGTATACGTATACACATATATATATATATATATATTAAACCTTTATTATAACATCAATTGTTGAATCTTTATTATGTCTTCTACTTTCGGGGGTACTTAAGGTCGGTTTTGTCGTCGCACCGATCAAGAAAAAAAGAAATATAACGAGAATTCAAACATACACATATAATTACATATCATATCAGTCCTACACACCTAAATATATAAAAATACAGAGAAATTAAGGAGAAGAAATCCACACGGCCGGCACCTCCACCCTGCAGATGACCCTCAACACAAAATGAAAAATAAAATAAAATAAAATCCCGAAAACAACTTTATTTTTTTTATAATCGGGGATTAATTATTGGAATTAGATTACGATAATTGGCATATTATATATTTCTCCTCAAAGCAAAACAACGTCACTTACCGTAAAATCTTCAATTGTATACGTATATACATATATATATATATATATATATATATTAAACCTTTATTATAACATCAATTGTTGAATCTTTATTATGTTTTCTACTTTCGGGGGTACTTAAGGTCGGTTTTGTCATCGCACCGATAAAAAAAAAAAGGAATATAACGAGAATTTAAACATACACATATAGTTACGTATCATACCAGTCCCACACACTCAAATATATAAAAATACAAAAAAATTAAAAGGAAGAAATCCACACGACCGGCACCTCCACCCTGCAGATGACCCTCAACACAAAATGAAAAATAAAATAAAATAAAATCCCGAAAACAACTTTATTTTTTTTATAATCGGGGATTAATTATTGGAATTAGATTACGATAATTGGCATATTATATATTTCTCCTCTTAGGCCGCTCCATTAGGCTTGCCATTGGGCTTGCTTTCATCATGAGCAAGTGGAAGCAACCCCTTTTGACGACATGTCTCAATTGCTCCAACGAACATATCCTCCAAGCTGTATTTGTATTGGAAACCCAATTCCTTCAACTTCCTTGAAGAGAACTCCACATTTTCTATGTTCTCTTCAAAGCCTTTGAACCTGATCACAATATTAGTTTTTAATAAATTAGCTTATGATAAAATAAAAGCTTTATTTGTGTTTATTTATTTATTAAAAAAAAAACTGATCTCCCCCCTAGCTATTGGCTTAGTCAAAATAGCTTATAGCTTCATTATGTTATAGTACATTTCTTCAAATTAAAAAACCAATGTGTTTAACTTACTTCGTGGGAATATTATACTCAGGATATTTTTCCTTGAGCAATTTAACAAGCTCATAGATTGTAGTATTATGTGAACTTGCAATGTAACGTCCCTCAGTTTTAGGGTGCTCGTACAGAAATATATGAGCTTCGCAGAGGTCATCCAAGTGAACGTAATGTCCATGCTTTAGGATAAAATAGTGAGCTTCATTTCCTGGTTATAGAAAAAAAAAAGTTTTAGGGGTAGTTTAGTAAATATACTGGGCAGTATTATAAATAAAAACAAAAATAAATAAACATGTACTGGTGATTGGTGCAAGTCCGGTGATGAGACTTGGAGGCATAGTGGGACTAAGAAATGGGCCAATCACGAGCGTTGGAATAATAGTAATGAAGTTCATGTCGTGTTCTTTTGCAAATTTCCATGCCACTTGCTCGGCAAGAGTCTTGGAGGCAAAATACATCTACAAAATGATACATACGAAAAAAAAGGTTTGAGAAAAAACTCACTATTATGATACTGATCTTTATGAATTTTGTTAATTTTACACATTTTTTACTTAATAGAGTATCAAATTTAGCATTAAATACTTTATCATAAAAAAACCTCTTAAAATAGAATACAAATTTTTAGACAAAATTTGACATACAAATATAGGCCCAAATCAAAATGGATTTCTAATAAGAAAAATAATGGGGTAAAAAAGTAATTACCCATCCAGTCATCTTTACAGTCCGGCAAAATTCAATGTCACTCCAGCAAGATTCATCATATAAGGACTTTCCTTCTGGCGCAACATCAACAGTTCCAGCCGATGAAGTGAAAACCAGTCTCTTAACCTTTGCATCAAGGCATGCTTTCATGATGTCTAACATGCCGGCTATTGTTGGCTTAATTATTTCATTCTGCCAACCAAATAAATCATCATTTTTTAAGTTAATAATTTATTGACGTTTAACAGTACAACAAATATAGTAATTTCTATAAGAAACAAATACAATCTTCTTTTTATTTTAAAAAAAGGCAAATATAATCGTTTATAAATAAATTCATTAGCATTCAGAGCACCAAAAAAGAAACTTATCGATATATATATATATA
>NW_010361358.1:0-526 GCF_000414095.1 Morus notabilis | reverse complement strand
GTCCTTTTTATAAACCAATGGAATGCGTAATCAAAGGGTATTGTAGTGGTCGCATCGGTGTAGCCAAAAAGCCCGCTTCACCGTAAAAATTGTCCATACTATATAGGCTTATCAAGAAACACATAAAATTTGTAAAAACGGTAATATCACAGAAGTTAATGAACATGCCCATATTATATAGGCTTCTCAAGAAACACATAAAATTTGTGAAAACGGTAATATCACAAGAAGTTATTGAACATCTAGAAATAGTCATCTAAAACTCTGTTACATATTTTTAACGACAACGTTACGATTTACGTTCAATGACTATCGTATTATGTTTTTTACTTAATACATATTACATTATAGGAACCGTCTCACTAATATAATTGTAGATATATGTTTTATATAGTAATGTTGAAATAACCTTCTAGAATAGGTTTTAAATCTTTATTTGACATTCATATACCTGTAACACCCTGAAAAATTAATTAAAATTAATTAAGATAATTAAGATTATTAGTGTGCCTAATCTGGATTATTA
>NW_010361357.1:0-1083 GCF_000414095.1 Morus notabilis | reverse complement strand
TCGGGCTCGGGCTCGGGCAAAAACTCGGGCTTTTCGGGCGGTCGCGGGCAGCCCGTCCAAAGTTCCAGTACTAGGAGGGATTCCAATGTTAAAAAGTCGAGGGGATGTTGCTGTTCAAGTCCATTGGGAAATTGCAAGTTCATAGGCGTCTTCTTAGAGAGAGAGTCTCGGGTAGATTAAGTCCGATTGAATTGTAAAAAGAGTTCTTAGTGGATTGTTCATTATCTGGGCGTGGCCCCGCGGAGTAGGGTGTTACCGAACCGCAATACCATTTCTCTCGTATTCTTTTATTTTATGTTTCTGCATTATTCATATTGTCTTATAAATTATTAAAAGACTAAAACCGGTACTTACATTTTCAATGAATTCATAAAATATGAATGCCGAAGCCTATGAGTTTCATAATTGTTATATCTGCTACCCATATGAATTTTCGTGTTATAAAATAGAATTTTCAATGAATTTTCGTGTTATATCTGCTACCCATATGTATGGGATATGATGAATATGAGTTTCATAATTGTTATGAATTAAATTACTAAAATTATACTATATCAGTTAAATGGCATGAACTTAACAAGAAAGCATGAATGCCCGAGCCTCTCGGATCACGTCACCAAGCAAGAAAAGATTAAGTAAGCTAATTTTAAGGTAACGTATAATCTCACTTGTATCTTGAATAAGTTTTGAAGAAATATTTATGTGATTTTGAGGTGTTGATTGCATGTTTTCAAGAGAAATGATTATATATTATATTGTGTTTCAAGTTTATGATTACTAGTATTATCATGATTACGGATATGAGTTGGGCGACCCCATGCAAGATAATAATATGCAAAAACTATTTTCATAAAGAAGCATAATTGATTCATGTTTTGTTATGTGTTTAATGCTCTGTGAGAAAAATGGTGTACTTACTGATTTCTAGCTCATGTCTTAAATGGTGTAGTTTTACAAGTTCAAGATTGTGATTACGTTATTTTGTTTATGAAATTAAAATATTAAAGACTATTGTTTGATAGTGGTCAATTGGTGACAAGAAGACTTATTAAAATCGGTCGACCAGACTTTTTTTTTTTTTTT
>NW_010361356.1:0-1179 GCF_000414095.1 Morus notabilis | reverse complement strand
ATGAGTCCCTGGAGGTCTGCTCGGATTCTGCCATGGTGGACTAGATTTCTGAGAGAGAAAGAGGAAGGACTCGATGTTGGAAAAACCGGGAATAAGAAATAGATTAGGGCCGGCGGCCAGGGAGATGAGAATTAGGGTTTAGAAAAACCTGAGGCTCTGTTACCATAAAGGAGACCAGAATTGGAATTCTCTTATTCTTATTTAGGATGAATTCGGGTATATTTATACACAAGGATCTATTTGAATTGATCCTGATTTCTAGGAACTACTCCTACTTTTAAGGAAAGAAATATACAGCTATATACACCAAATAAAATCTCTAGATACTCTAGATCCACAAAAATAGGAAACAACTAATCTTGCCCTATATGGCTAGACGGCTGGTTTGAATTTCTACAGGATGTATTACCGATTTTATTCAATGAAAGAATTTTGAAATTCTTCAAGACCCATCAGCTATATGGATTTTTTCATGACCAGAACAGGGAATATAATTTTGAAACAGATTAGGTAAACTAGTCATATAATCAGAAGCTCCTGAATCAATGATCCAAGGAGTAGGATATGGAGATAAATGACTAGATAGAGCCCTTGAAATCTTATCCGTTTGAGCCAAAGAAGCATTAGGAGTACTAGATAATTCAGAGTTGGATTTTAGCAGCTTTAGAATGTGATCAACCTGCTCCTTGCTGAAAGGGATAGACTCGGCCTCATGTGCAGCAGGTGTACGGTTGAATCTCCCTTCATGTTTTCCCTTCCAATTTGCTGGTTTACCGTGGATCTCCAGCAAGTTTCACGAGTGTGTCGCGGCTTATTACAATAGTCACACCATATACATCTCTTCTCATCTAGTTTCCTTGCAGTGTCACGGCTGATATAGGCTTCGACTGTGGTAAGAGCAGAATTTTCTGTGTTATTTCCAGAATTTCCAAAGACCTTACCGAGCATGACTAGGCGACGACTCTCCTCCCGACGAACTTCAGAAAAGACTTCTCCAAGAGAGGGCAGGGGCTGTCTCCCAATTACCCTTCCTCTAACCTCATCAAATTCCACATTCAAGCCAATCAGAAATTTGAAAATCCGGTTGTCGTCCACGGTTTTTCTGTAGTGATTGCAGTCTTCAGTAGATATCCATTCATAGTCGCTAAATAAGTCTAAATCCTACCACATAAGTTTCAG
>NW_010361355.1:0-3662 GCF_000414095.1 Morus notabilis | reverse complement strand
GACTAATTTATCCTATTATTGCACTCATTATTTTTATTATCCATTTAAAGATATCACTTTATTTTTAAATTTTTTGGACTAAATTAATATAAATTTTCCTTATCATTTTTTTAAGTTGTAATGTTTATGACTAATTTTTAATTTACTTTCTATTAATGTAATTAAATCTTATTAATAAAATTCTTAAAATTAACTGGTTTTAATAAAATTTCGGCAGCATAACGACTTACTTTTCCTATTATCTAAAAATCAAAAACTATAAAAAAATAGCTTTTAAAAGATTTCGGCACACCATAACTGCAAGATGTGCCACCCAGAATAATCATCAAAATTTTTAATCTTAACCTAAATCAAATTACAAGTAGATTTCACAAAATAACACCCCAAGACTTATACCAAATTTTAACAATCCCAAAATTCATAATCTAAAATTCAAAATCTATAATCTAAAATTCAAATTATATACTAATTCTAAAATCTATAAATCAAAATTCAAAATTCAAAATCTATAATCCAAAATTCAAACAACAAAAAACCTAAACATTTCAAACTAAAAAATACAATAAATATGCAAAAACAACTTACAAAGTTCTAAACCCACTAAAACGGTGGCTGAAAACGGCATAATTAGGTGGGAGGAACTGGGCAAACGACGACGGCAGCGGCATAATTTGGCAACGAGGGTAAGGAGTTTGTTTTTTATACTTCTTTTGATGAAAAAAATAATGAAAATGATTAAAACTTATGATACATGTTGATTTGGTGAGGATTTAGAAGGGAATATGAGAGGTTTTGGGGGTTTAGGGTTGGAAAACTGGGGAGAGGCCGATAGAGAGAGATAGTGATCGGCAAAAATAGAGGAGGAGTCTCTGGTCGCGGGTATATAGACAGACTTTTTTGCAACGACATTGCAACAACTATTTGTGACAACATTATGCACTTTTTTCGCGAAGGAATTTATTTATGACGATACTATTTCATAGTTATTACAAATAATCTAATTAATCAAACTTAATTATTTAGTATTTATGATGAATGTTCTGGAATTATTATTTGCGATGATATTATGCACTGTCATGGCAATTAGTTTTTGAGAACCGCCTAATTTTACTGTCATTTATTTTCGTGAGGGTCTACAAAATCAGCATTTGCGACGATACATATTCGTGTCGTCGCAAATAATTTTTAAGAACAGCCAAATTGACCGCCTTTTTACTCAGGGGACAATAAATGAATGAATTATGATTAGAATCGATACGTGTCGTTGCAAATAATTCTTTATTTACGACGACATTTTGTCGCAAATAATGTTATTTTGGCGGCAAACGTTGGCACCAGACAACTTTTTTTGCCAACAACATATTTGTGAGGACTAGTGAATGATTAGCGACGACATCATTTTCCTATTAAACGATAAGTAATTGTGACGTTATTTCATTGTAAATAATTAATTATATGCGACGACAAGTATCATCACAAATAATTTCGTCACAAATTGGGCAAATTGTAGTAATGAATGCTGCTCTATTGTCGTCATAAATAATTTCGCCACAAATTGAGCAAATTGTAGTAATGAATGCTGCTATACAATTTAGTCTTTTCACAGTATTTTGATTTTTTTCTCGCTTTACTTTTATTAACACAAATTTTCTTTTTTGTCAAAAACTGCACTCAAGTTTCCATAGAAAAAAAAGAAAAAAAACTGCATTCAAAACGTTGTTTGCCGCCGTGTAGTGGATAATCTTTGTCATCACTCAATGGGTTGTTGTTGTCCTTCTGTTTGGTTGAGGCCGGAGACAAACAAATGGGATTGTTCTTTTACATTTTTGAGTTAGGGTGATTTGAGTGATAATCTTGAGTTGAGTTTGAGTTATAATTTGAGTTGAAGTAGTAACTTGAGTTTGTGTTTGGATGTACACATTTGAGTTATGATTTAAATTGAGAACCTATTTGAGTTTGTGTTTGGGTGGGTCAAAACTTAAATTTGTATTTAGATAGTATTTTAATAAAAACTTAATGGTGATGAAAAATTTTAATAAGGTCTATGGGTGGTGTTTTATTCGTCTTTTCGTTCTGAGTGCATAGAAAAAAAAATCATCTCAATCACAATTAAAACGAAAAAGTTATGACATTTTTAAGAATAGAAAAAATACTGTTCATTAACTTGAGTTCGAACTTATGAACTTGAGTTGAAGGAAAAACTTAAACTTGAGTTTAAACTTGAGTTCAAACTCAAATTTTACGAAAGAATATGAACTTTAATAAAGTTGTAACTTGAATTTAAACTTTTTCTAAGTTTCGTTGCAAAAGAACAACCCCAATATGTCTTGCACAATGTTTTTAAGATTATTTGAGTTGCTTTAAATGAGTTGCTATCATTTTATTGAATATTGAGATTATTTGAGTTGCTTTAAATGAGTTGCTATCATTTTATTGAATATTGATCATTTTCAAATGGGTGTTTACAATTTAAAATTTCATAAAATTAATTTTTAGAATAAATATTTTTGCAAATATTTGATCTAAATTAAAAATATTGTCAATATATAATTTCTCGTAGAAATATCATAATTCAAATGTGATGAGATTTAATGAATTTTTATTTATTATAGTTGAAGAATATGTAATAATCATATTAACATTGTTAATAATTATTTTTTTATATCTTAAGATTTCATTTCATAAATCCCCCGATTTATTGACTATTTTCAATGTGCCCCGTAATCTTTTTCAATACGTTTCTGATAGCGTGTCATGTCAATAAATCCGTTAAACATATAAACAGAAATAGACGGAGAAAATATTTTGAATGACTTCTTAATATGAATGAGTGTTCAGAATAATTTTAAAAAATTGTGGACACTTTAACAAAAAAAAATGCACATTTCATAGGACATTTATGAAAATAATCTTAAAATAAATTCTCTCAAATGTCTACCTAAACATTATTTCTTTTAAATATTATTATTTTTAAATATAACCCTAATAAATATGTTTCTTTAATTGCCCTGCCGATACCATTTCTACTCAAAAGTCTCCCTACCTATCTCAATTGGAAAAGATAACGATGATTCTGAGTAAATGAGTCCCATTTCACAAATCATGGATAATGTGTTATCTTCACGTCTCACAATATTGACCAAATTGTTGAGCTTTTCTTTTAATATCAATTCTTTTCTACCATTTTTGTCCAATATTTTGTCTGAGAGTAATTATTGTGTTTGTGCTGTCAATAGCCAGTCCTCGCACGTCTAATCTTTCGGTTCGCTTTAGTTGGCTACTTTTTAAATTTTTGCGAAAAATTCAAACACACCGAAAATGAAAGCGAAATAAATGAAAAATGTGGGAAAATGATTTTCTTTCATGCCCTAGATATTCTGGGCTTTTTATCTTTCCGATTTTCAAAGACAATTTAGAAAATGCGACCTTCAATCATGATTGAAGCGTAATCAAAAGTAGAACTTAAGAAAAAACAGAGAGAGAGAGAGAGAGAGAGGACTGGTGGTTTGGATCGGTTTAGCGCCTGCATTGCTGGGCCTGTTCAAGTTGCCATCAGCTCATTTGGGCCTGGCTAAATGAAATAAAAATAGAGAAGAAAGAGAGAAATAAGTCGAGACTTGAGATTAATTAAAATTAATAGGTCAATAGTTTACATAAGTTAA
>NW_010361354.1:0-1355 GCF_000414095.1 Morus notabilis | reverse complement strand
ATTATGAATTTGTGCCTCGTTCATTTCACCGATTCGAGTTTTCAATTCTGGCTTCTACAGTTAAAAGCTTTAAGAAAATGTCACATCTAATTTTTCTTGCTACAGTTAAAAACTCTCAGAAAATGTCACATCTCAGCTCGAATCCGCGAAGCGAATGAGGCCCAAGTGTCTGTTATTCAAATTGTTTCATTTTGTTGTTATGCCATAAGTTTTGTTCTGGTTCCTTCGTTATGCAATTGATAACATACATTGTAACATCAGGTGCTTGAGAAATTACATATTTTAACTCCATATATTAGGTTCAGTGTAATTAAGGAGATTAACACCATCTCTACTTGAAGTGGTAAGATTCGTGCTGCCACTTCGAGCAGCCAAAAAGTCGCTCCTAAGGAAAAAGGCCAATTAAACTTCCGGTAAAGGTGCTTTTCCCCCAAGCACTCCGACCAATTGGGAAACTACCGAAAAGTCAAGGTGAGATTCTGGAACACTTGATGCAAGTAAAGATTAATCTGCCATTGCTGCATGTGATCAAGCAAGTTCAGATTTATGCCAAAGTCATCAAGGATCTGTGCACCATGAAGAGAAAGTATCATGTTAAGAAAACTGCATTCTTGACGGAACAAGTGAGCGCGGTGATTGAGCAGAAGACACCGCTGAAGTATAAAGATCCTGGTTGTCCTACCATTTCTTGCACCATTGGGACAGGAGAATTTGGCCAAGCATGAAACATTATAAAAGTCAAGGATCAAGGTGGGATTGAGGGTAAACTTGAGAGACATTTGTGAAATCAATCCTTTTACTTAAAAAATAAGTCCCTAAAAAATGACATGTCAAAAGCCAAAACTACATGTCTATTTCATAGTAGCATTCACTATTGCTTCATGTGTCTTTTACAGTCGAGCAGTAAAAAAATTGTTCAATTGAATTAACTGACAAAATCGATCTAAATGATCGAGATCTCTTCCTGTTTCAAAACCGAACTGACCATTGCATGTCGCAGTTGATTTAGTTAGGTGTTTTTAGTTGTAGGTTCAGATAGAACAAAACAAACAATGGTTACTAATAAATTAGGTAGTTGACAAAAAAAATTATGATAATTAAAGAGATTAGATTTTTACCACACCAAATCATCAAATATATACACTCGTTATTGTTGATGGTGCTTTTTCGGCAACTCGTAATTACCTCTCCGGGAACGCTCACGGTTGCGCTAACCACTGAATCAAGTAATAAGCGGTAAAATAATGTAGAAGAGACAACGATTTTATAGTGGTTCGGCAACAATTTTGTGCCTAATCCACTCGTACATGCACTATTTTCTCAGATGTTTACAAGTTCTCTCTGTAATACCAATG
>NW_010361353.1:0-477 GCF_000414095.1 Morus notabilis | reverse complement strand
GGCGGTTGTAGAGCGCGAATAGAGATTAGATCTATCGGTTGATGGGCACTGTTACGAACCAAAAGTTTTAAGTGTTCCTTTGGCCATTGCAGCTTGTGAAGAGAGCTTCGATCGAACGGCTAATGGGGGCCGTTACGACACAAAAAATTGTTACGGTTTCGTGGCGGTTGTCGAGGGCGAAGAGACCTTTGATCTGACGGATTGTGGGCCTTCGTTACGACACCAAAAGTTTTCACCGTTCCCGTGCCATTCAGAGATCGCGATGAGAGCTTCGATCTAACGGCTGATGGGCCCCGTTACGACACCAAAAGTTTCGCCGTTCCCGTTGCAGTTGTACATCACGAAGAGTGCTTCGATCAAACCGCTGATGGGCCCCATTTCAACGCCAAAAGTTGTCTTCGTTCCCGTGGTGGTTGTAGGGCGTGAATAGGGCTTCGATCTAACGCCCGATGGGCCCCGTTAGGACACCAAAAGATT
>NW_010361352.1:0-786 GCF_000414095.1 Morus notabilis | reverse complement strand
CCTCATTTCTTGCCATTCACGTTTAAACCTATCTAATTTGGATCTCATTAAGTATGCTACATTTACATTTATAAAGAATGATTTGATTAAATTATAAGAAATTTCCTTCCTTGAAAGCATATATATCAATCTCATTCAGGAATCATTTCTGAAAATATGTTTAGTAGTTTTATTCAGAGATTGTTTTCAGTATAAAAAAATTGAAATTGCGATTAGTTTTACATTTTTAAAAACATGTAATAGTATATAAGTACATGATTAATATATTACTAGTATACTAATTTTTTTTTACAGGAACTAGTATACTAATTAGTTATAATTAGTAGTAACAATCAAATATTTCATAAGCATATCAACAACAAATAATTTAAAATTTTTAATTGAAGGTACATTATAGATAAGTACGACAAAAAGTCTTTAACACAAGTTAATACCTCTCATCTTCTCTCTCTATCTCGACAAAATCTCTCTATCCCCTCTATATCTCTCCGTTCACCCCCTTTCCCTCTCCCATCGGTACAACCCCCTCATCCTCCTCGACCCAAATCCGGCGAGCCAACTTCGCAGTCACCAGATCCAGCAAGCCAACTCCGCAACGCCTAAACCTGACTAGCCAAGCTTTGCCACGCCCAGATCTCGATGAGTCCAACTCCGTCATGTCCAGATCTTGTTGAGCCCATGCCCTAATCACATCAAAATTGCGCTAAATCGAGTCAAAATTTTGAATTCAGTAGCGCCGAGAGAGAAATCTGGTTTTCTTGAAGACTTTTACCATTTTCATTTGGT
>NW_010361351.1:664-901 GCF_000414095.1 Morus notabilis | reverse complement strand
CCATCAACCGTTAGATTAAAGAAGCCCTCTTCGCGATCTACGAATGGCGTGGGAACGACGACAACATTTGGTGTCGTAATGGGGTCCATTAGCCGTTAGATCGATGCTCTCTTCGCGATCTACGACAGCCGCGGGAACGATGAAAACTTTTGGTGTCGTAACGGGGCCGATAATCTGTCAGATCGAGGCTTTCTTCGCACTCTACAACCGCCACGGGAACGGCGACAACTTTTGGTG
>NW_010361351.1:0-363 GCF_000414095.1 Morus notabilis | reverse complement strand
CTTTTGGTGTCGTAACGAAGCCCACAATCCATCAGCTCAAAGCTCTCTTCGCCCTCTACAACCGCCACGAAACCGTGACAATTTTTTGTGTCGTAACGGGCCCCATTAGCCGTTAGATCGAAGCTCTCTTCGCAATCTATAATGGCCAAAGGAACGCTCAAAACTTTTGTCGTGTAACGGCGCCCATCAACCGATAAATCTAATCTCTGTTTACGCTCTACTACCGCCACGGGCACGGCGACATCTTTTGGTGTCATAACGGGGCCAATCATCCGTCATATCAAAGCTCTCTTCGTGCTCTAAAACTGCCACGAGAACAAGGACAACCTTTGGTGTCGTAACGGGGCCGGCCCATCAGACGTT
>NW_010361350.1:0-1440 GCF_000414095.1 Morus notabilis | reverse complement strand
TACAGACTTGGTTGTAATTGATGTTGCCCTTATTATTTTAGATTTATGCCAATATTTTTTAAGCTGTTTTTCGTTTTAGTTTTAATGTTATTTGCTAAGTCAGTGTTTTTTGATTTGTTTGTGTTGTTTTTTTGTGCTTATTTTTTAAAATTTTGTCTAACTTTCATTTTTAATAACTTCGATTTTTATTTACTGTCATTATATCGTATTGTGTTTAGTTTTTTATTTCATTTTTTCTTCTTAAATATGTTGCTTTTGTCGTATCCGTGCATATTGTGGTTCTAAACTATAATAATTTGTTTTATTTATGGCATAAACTCTTGACCATAAAAGATTATTACCTGAACCAAATATTTTATAGACTATTTCGTGCCTTTTTTAATCTTTCCTGATTGCCTTATGTTTTCTACTTAATTGATAGTGCAATATGAAGGCTTTCTTTTTTGTCATTACAGATTTAATCTATGTATGTTATATGTTAATAGAACTGAATGTATTATAAATTTTTTTTTTATCTTTGTTCTTTTTTACAATGTAGTACTTATATACTATATTAATTATATGACAATATAATATTTTTGCACCGTGCTTATTTGGAGCAAATTTGGTGTTGTTATCTCAATCATTTACTCCTCTGCTTGAATATCAATCGATTGCTGCTCTCTCTTAATATCACTGCATCATTTCTCTTTATATTATATTTTGTTAGCTGACATTTTAAATTTACACTGCGTTCCAGGTATTATTAATGATTTATGTCATTAACATTTCAATATTTGTTACTGATGTTAGGTATATAAATATGTTGAATTTTATATTATCTATTGCTCAGAGTACATATATTGGTATGCTTTGGCTGTAGTGAAATATTCTGTGTTTCTTTTCTAATATATGTTCATAAATGCTTTAATTGTGTTGTTAGTAAATGTTATTACTATATGTTGGTTATAATAATTTTCATATGTTCTTAATAAGTATTAATAAAATATGTGTTATGTATGCTTTTTTTTTTCCCCTTTTTTCCCTCTCCCTTACTACATTCTTTTCAGACATTACATCCGCTTTTATTGCTTTTTTTGCTATACATATATGTATGTATGTTTGTTTCATAAACTTTATTAACTATATCTATTATATTTTACATATATTAAAGGAGATGACGGATTTTACTGTTAATACTACAGTGTTATTAATAGTGTGTTTTCAGTTTTTATTATTTACGGCCTCGTTCATTTCGCCGATTCGAGTTTAGAATTCGAGTTTTGCTACAGTAAAAAGCTATCAGAAACAGTCACATCTAACTTTTTTGCTACAGTAAAAAGCTCTCACACAAAATTACATCTCAACTCGAATTACAAACTCGAATCAACGAAGTGAACAGACCCTAATTAATTTCAAGTTTCAGCCATTTTTTTGTTATTTATTTCTTTCAACATTTAT
>NW_010361349.1:0-772 GCF_000414095.1 Morus notabilis | reverse complement strand
AAACACAAACTCAAATTACAAGTTCAACTCAAGTTATAACTCAAATTCAGCTCAAAAATTATACTCAAATTAAACTCCAAAAGAACAAGCCCTTTGTGACTCCTTTAGCAAATACCAAGCTGCCCAGACATAATTGCAAAACAAAAAATTCTCGATTAGAATGTTAAAGTATAAAACTATTATTGGTTCACCTCATAACAGTTTAAACTTTTGGGATAGATTGGTAAATTAACATGGTATCAGAGCGGGAGATCCTGAGTTCAAACCTTATAATTGCACTCTTTATCCCCATTTAAAATTGTCATCATGTGTTGGGTCTTTAATATATCTCGGGCTTAAATATTCACGTGTTGGGCTTTCTAATTAATTTACCCACACGATTGCCTATTGTCCAGTCCACACGTGAGGGGGAGTGTTAAAGTATAAAACTATTATTGGTTCACCTCATAACAGTTTAAACTTTTGGGATAGATTGGTAAATTAACATGGTATCAGAGCGGGAGATCCTGAGTTCAAACCTTATAATTGCACTCTTTATCCCCATTTAAAATTGTCATCATGTGTTGGGTCTTTAATATATCTCGGGCTTAAATATTCACGTGTTGGGCTTTCTAATTAATTTACCCACACGATTGCCTATTGTCCAGTCCACACGTGAGGGGGAGTGTTAAAGTATAAAACTATTGTTGACCCACCTCCTAACAACTTAAGCTTTTGGGATTAATTGGTAAACAAACATAGAAAGAAAACAAAGAAAACGCTAATATTTTTC
>NW_010361348.1:0-1805 GCF_000414095.1 Morus notabilis | reverse complement strand
CCAATTATAAAGCCATTAAAACAAATACATAAAAACCTACCTTTCACCGTCGGTTGTTTTCATATGCAGCTCACATACTATCAGTAATTTCATCCCTTAATACATGCATTTGTCATCTGTTAGAACGGTTTTGCTGTTGTTGCGATCCTCGATCAGGGTTGTGATTCTGATTCACATCTTGTTCCGTGTTGAGTGGATCAATTTCTGCTACCGGAACGGCATCTCTCATGTATTGGGTAAGTAGATCATCGTTGTGGTTGTACATGTGTATGAAGTTATGTAAAATAGCACAAACAAATGGAATATCTATTTGTGTATGTATCGGGTAGTTATTAATGCATTTAAGAATACGAAACCTGGCTTTCCAGACGCCGAATGTGCGTTCGATACAGTTTCTGAGTGAAGAATGTGTTTAGTTAAATAACTCCCTCGGCGTTTGGGGCCGACCCCGCCTTACCCGATACTCTTGAAGGTGGTAAATGCTCCCCCGGTACGGTGCCAGGAAACAATCAGTGTTTGCGTACCCAAAGTCGACGAGGTAATATTTACCTGTTGTAACGGTTAGAAGATATAACTTGAATGTATTAGTTCCACATGGAAGCATAAACGTGTAGTTTTCAAAACTGAATGGAAGAGCAAGCGTACACATACCTTCTGGTGGAGTAGGGAAATTTTTTTCCCTCATTTCTGTTACAGATGCAAGTACACGTGCGTCATGGGCAGAGCCCTCCCATCCAACTAACATGTAGGTGAATCTCATATCGAACGAACACACTCCTAATACATTCTAAGAGAAGAATCCCTTCCTATTTCTCCATGCCTCAGCATTTGCAGCGGGTGGAACAACCGGTACATGAGTACCATCAAGGGCGCCAATACAATTCTACGTAATAAGTAATTACCATAAGCAACAACGCATACCACACATTTATCTTGTAAAGTAATAAGTGAAGGGAAAGTACCTGGAACCATGGCATATACTTGTTTCCACGCGCGGCTACGACGAGATCGACAATGTTAAAGTTTGGCGATATAAGAAAGTCAAAACGGAGCTCATACAACGCCTTCAAAACAGCGTGGAAATACTTTGAAATGGTAGCACCAGAATGCTGCCATTGATCTTGTGACTCCCTGTTGTTTGAACTTTGACAAACAATGTATAGGAAATAAAAAGTTGCTCGTGCACATTCATGTTCCTAGTTGGTCTTAAAAGTCCTTTAAGCTCAAGTAACGTACTAAGACGCTTGAAACAATCACCTCTCATTCTAATCTTCGACCTAATAACGTCCTCATGTCCATCAAGTAGGTATTGAACACGCATTATACCTGTGAGGGCAGAGGTATGCCTTGGTTGATGCAATGGTCTTTCCATGTATGTGTAGTAATACCACAAAACTACTGTTGCTGCTGCAATCTCATAGTCGTCATCTGAGTCGTCACTACCATCGTTTTGAGGAACGTGGTTTGAGGGACCTACATTCCACATTGCTACCTGCGAGACATGCATAATGAAAAAATAGTAGAAGAATATCTATGAAATGATCATCTCATCCGCAAGTAAATGTGACTACAAATGCCACATCAATAAATACTGTTGTTCGCAATACAACTCAATATCCATATACAATACAACATCAACGTGGCCGTAGTAAACATAAATAAACATAAATAAACAACGTCTACTCAAATACTATGTTAAAAACTAAAAATGACAAATGATGTTCAATTGTACGAATATAGACAATGGTGAAAACAATATTCGTTCAAACTCAAAGCTGGTCCGGGCTGCCGTCGCCACCATAGTG
>NW_010361347.1:0-783 GCF_000414095.1 Morus notabilis | reverse complement strand
GGGAAGACGATAGCCTCAAGGCTCAACTTGAAGTTTTGACAAAGCAAATTGAGGCCCTCAAAAGTAAAGATAATAAAAGAATCCACATGATGGTGAGAACAGAGGCATATGAGCCATGTTTCGTTTGTGGTGGAGAGGGCCATCTAGCTCAGGATTGCCACACTTTAAGTGAAATGAGAGGGGTATACGAGGAGCAATGCAATGTATTGGGCACATACAAGAAGCCTTATGGATCTTTCTCAGAAACTTACAATCCTGGTTGGAAAAACCACCCAAATTTCAGTTGACGAGATTCGAACAAACATGCACAATCATCTAGAGGGCAATGGAGACCAGAACAACATTCTCAACCACCAAGGACATACTTTACGCCTCAAAATAACATGCAGCCGAAAGAGAATTCTCTAGAGGATACCCTAAAAGCTTTTATGGATGCGCAAAATAAGACGAATCAAAGAGTTGATTCAATGCTTACGCAGCTGGTGGAAGAGAACAAGGAATTAAAAAGTCAGATCACAAAGCTGACAGAAGCTTTAACCATTCAGGTGCGCGGTAAATTTCCATCACAAGCCCAATCCAATTTGAGAGGACAACACATGGCTCAAACTTTCAACTCTGAAGGTCAAAATATCAAGGAAGTTAACCCCATCTTTACTCAAAGTTGTAAGAGTTTTGACATGCCATCAACAAGTACAACCACTTCGAGTAATGAAGAGAGAGAAGAGCCAACAAATATTTTGGTAAGGGTGCCTTTCCCCCAAGCTCTCCGACCTGCTGGGAAAG
>NW_010361346.1:0-452 GCF_000414095.1 Morus notabilis | reverse complement strand
TGACCATCGGTAGACTCAATTAGAATTTCTATACTTAACAGAAATTATTGGAAAATCATATTGTGTATGTGTCCTTGTTCCACATAATCTTATTATGCGTAATACACTCATTCAATATCACACCATATTAACAGTGCGGATAACACCGTTTCATTCTAAATGGGAATGACATATATTAGTAATGTTCTAATTAAAGATTCTGAACTTTAATTAGATTTATTACGAACATCACTTTTTGATTATTATCCTTAAACATTATCCTCTCGTACACTTATATACCATGTTTAAGGTTACACAAATAATCACGGAATTTTTATTTGATATTGATAAAATATTCATAAATATATGCACATAAAATGATGTATTACATCTCATGCTTCTAGGGCACTATTCTCAACAATTTTTGTAATTTACCTGGCCACATTAGACCTAGATGTTACAAATACTTGAAT
>NW_010361345.1:0-1184 GCF_000414095.1 Morus notabilis | reverse complement strand
TTTTTTTAACGATTAAATATGCGTATTAAAAATTTACATCGTACGTAAAATTATTTATACTCTAAATCAAGTCGTTGAAAAAATAATTTAATGACCCAAACACAATCTCTACCTGTAAAGTAAAAGCGTCATTTTGTTTTCTTTTGTTATTTGGAGCAAAATAGTCTTCCCTATCATAATTGTAGTTCTAAATAATTATGTTATTTACTACCACTAGTTTATGAATTTGGTATGTGTTAAATTTTGATTATAAAAACGGGAAAATGTTATCCATGTTAAGTTCAATTAATATAAGGAGCAGGTGTTTGACAAAATTGTTAGCCCAAATATATATATAAATATATATATATGGGAAATGCTACAATACCATAAGGCGGTGGAAATTGAATGAGCTCACCATTAGATGGATGTCCCCACCCGCACCAGAGTTATGAAAACCCTAAGAGATAAAAAAAAAAAAAAAACTCAAATCTAAGATCTGAACACGTTCCCTGCCGCTGGAGTAATGGGAGGGGTCGCCTGCAGCGCTAGATATGGGTGCGGTGACCCTAGATCGCGATGGCCGTGTGAGTGGATGGCATTCCACCACCATGGGTCGCGACGGAAATCACGACCCATTGCGACGGAGATCGCGGTTTTATTGCGATCCATTGCGACGGAGGTCCGGTCCTCGTCGCAAGTTCCTCCGCCCCTTCCGACTGTTAATCTCATCAGCTCCTCCACTCGGAGTTTTTATTTATTTATTTATTTATTTTTTATTAGGGTAAGAATAGATTTTCATCAAATGAAGTAATGTCTATTTTTGTTTCCATGAAACCGTGATCTGAAGCCTTTGACGTTCAATCCAACGGTTTTAAAAAGCAAAATTCCATATCTATAACGTATTTGTACTGTTCGGTACGTAGTCATCCCCTCTTTTATAACATTGACCCACTAGTTTTTTAAATGGATGTCAATTATCCAGAAATTGGAGGTTTAAGAGGGCATTTTTTCGGAAAATTATGAAAAATTTCAGCTTTGGCTCGTCTAAATTAGGGGAAAATAGTGACATTAATTTGGGAAAAGAAAATTGTTAAATGAAAGAACTAGAAAGCGGGAGAGGGAAAAATTTCCCGCTTTAAACTTCCTTTTCCCATAAAAAGCTCTTCAACTTTTCAAATCCTCCTCCTCCTCTCTCTCTCTCT
>NW_010361344.1:533-683 GCF_000414095.1 Morus notabilis | reverse complement strand
CGGGGACAATCTTTGGTGTCATAACGGGGCCGACCCTTCAGACGTTATACCGAAGCTCTCTTCATGCCCTACCACCACCACTGGAATGACGACAACGTTTGGTTGAAACGAGGCCCATCAGCCGTTAGATCGAAGCTCTCTTCACGCTCT
>NW_010361344.1:0-381 GCF_000414095.1 Morus notabilis | reverse complement strand
AGCAATCTCTAATGGCCAAAGGAACGCTCAAAACTTTTGTTGTGTAACGGCGCCCATAAACCGATAGATCTAGTCTCTGTTTGCACTCTACAACCGCCACGGGAACGGCGACAACTTTTGGTGTCGTAACTGGGCCCATCAGCCGTTAGATCCAACCTCTCCTCATGATCTACAGCTGCCACGTTTTCGGTGAAAACTTTTGGTGTCCTAACGGGGCCCATCGGGCGTTAGATTGAGCTCTCTTTGCACCCTACATCCGCCACAAGAACGGCAAGAACTTTTGGTGTTGAAATAGGGCCCATCA
This sequence comes from Morus notabilis, assembly GCF_000414095.1. NCBI lineage: Eukaryota > Viridiplantae > Streptophyta > Magnoliopsida > Rosales > Moraceae > Morus > Morus notabilis. The sequence goes on along the minus strand of NW_010361344.1, from coordinate 77 downwards.
GCAATTTTATCGAAGCTCTCTTTGTGAGCTACAACTGCCACGGGAAGGGCAAAACTTTTGGTGTCGTAACGGGGCCC
>NW_010361343.1:0-517 GCF_000414095.1 Morus notabilis | reverse complement strand
TTTGTGGTTTGGGGTTTAGGGTTTAGTGTTTAGGGGTTAGGGTTTAGGGCTCAGCGCTCAGGGCTCGGGGCTCAGGGCTCAGGGGTCAGGGCTCAGGGCTAAGGGTTCAGGGTTCAGGGTTCAGGGTTCAGGGTTCAGGGTTCAGGGTTCCGGGTTCCGAGTTCAGGGTTTAGGGTGGGGGTTTACAGTTTGGGGTTTACGAGTTTAGGGTTCAGGGTTTAGGGTTCAGGGTTTAGGGTTCAGGGCTCAGGGCTCGAGGCTCGGGGCTCAGGGTTTGGGGTTCGTTGTTCGGTGTTCGGGGTTCGGGGTTCGGGGTCCGTGTCCAGGTGTTCGGGGTCCATGTCCAGGTTCGGGGTTTTGGGTTTAGGGTTTGGGGTTTAGGGTTTAGGGCTTAAGATTTAGGGTTTGGGGTTTAGGGTTGGGGTTTGGGGTTTCGGCTTTAGGGTTTATGGTCTAGGGTTTAGGGTATGGGGTTTAGGTTATGGGGTTTAGGGACTGCGGTTTAGGGTTCGAGGTT
>NW_010361342.1:0-210 GCF_000414095.1 Morus notabilis | reverse complement strand
GGGTTGTTTCTAGGCATCTTCAAAGATTCAAACTTGATCTTCCGTGCCTATTTTTGATTCAAAATCAAAACCATGGAACCATGGAACCATATAATTTAATTTGAACGAATTTAATGCGATCCATAGAACCATATAATTAACGTCCAAATCCATCATCCATGTATTCATCATCATGAATCAAATATAAACATCCATAAATGCAAGTGCCTA
>NW_010361341.1:0-1761 GCF_000414095.1 Morus notabilis | reverse complement strand
TCCATATGATCCGACCCGATGCTAGGGTCCATGTGGTGGCAGATTACCTTATAGGTAGAGCATGGGAGTATTACGAGTGGGTCATGGAGAAGGAACCAAGCATGGACTGGGAGGAGCTAAAACTCTCCTTCGGGTAGCGTTTTGGGCCTAAAGAATTCAGATCCGTTCAGGAGCAATTGGTGGGCCTGAGACAGCTGGGCTCGTTGGCGGAATATGGGGAACAATTTCAGGAATTGTCAGCCCGTATTCGAGGAATGGACCGAGCGACTACCTTAGGAATTTTCTTGAATGGGCTGAGTCAAGATCTGCAGGATGATGTCCGGATGTGGCAGCCTAGGAGTGTACATGAGGCAATCCAATCGGGCCTGCAGCTGGAGCACAAAATGAAGGCCCAGGGAACACGTGGAAGAGTAAACCACGTGTTCCAACCCAGCCCACATCACCAAACGACAGGTCGTTTGGCAACTAACAAGTGGGGAATAGCCCTGGTTAGTAACCCGCGTCCCCCATACGAGCAGATCCACAGAGTTGTTGGACCGGGACCGAGAGAGGGCGGCAGTGGCCCAAGTCCCCCTTGTTGGCAAATAAGCCCTCCCTTTTTACCTTAGAAATTGCCAATTGATCTCTTTTTACTTGATGTGGACTAAGGGGTGCTAGAATATGCTTCACGCCCTGCTTGGTAAGAGTATAAGTGTTCGCAAAACCATCAGGAATCACTCTTCTATCAAACTGCCAAGGTCTTCCTATAAGTATATGACTAGCACCTGATGTGATTTTTAGCAAGCGCATGAATCGCACAAGTAATATAATGAGTGAATAGGATATCGTTGCCATGGAAACTAGCTTAACATTTACTAAAATTGATATTTTTAACTTTATCTAGACAAAAAATCTCTGTAATAGATTAAAACTGAAAAGAAAGCAAAATAAATTAACACAAATTATACGCAAAATAATTATGAAAAGAGATCAATGCAAAGAAAACACTAGAGCATACAAGTTTCACCAAGATAATTCTTATATAATTCCAATTAGTCGCTAACATCGCCTCCCATTCATGTAGTATAATGAAAAACCCTAATTTATCTAATAGTCCTTCTGGGGATGCTATTAAAAATATTTCTAACATGTAAATTCACTATCGCTAGATGTGAATCCCACCATCCTAGAAATTCATTAAGTTCTTTGATTTTTCTAAAATTGCTCTCGCAAGTCGTATTACTATCTCTCGATGTTCAACGCACCTTACGGTTCCTTTTATTAGAAACTATTCCCAAAAATCTCCATCTAGGGTTTTAATTTAGGTTTTCAATTCAATTCAATAAGTGATCAGTTTATTGAAAGCATTAAGAACAATAAAAGAAACACATTCATGAATGAAAAACTCTTAGTGAATAAACTTCATTGAAAGAAAATAAATGAAATCAAATATTCATGTCTTGGCTACACTTGTAGCCCTAGTCTAGAAATTTAGAACATAATTGCAAAAGAAAACGTAATAACAATAATAATTAACATAAGAAATTCAAGAAAGAATAAAACTGTTTGGCGAATTCGAAGTTGAACTTCATTTGTTGAACGATGTTGGAAAATCGAAACTGTTTTGGAAACAATCCTTGTAAAGTGGTAAATTAGCTAATTAGTTGTCAATTTTTGTATTTTAGGAAATTAGCTGTTAGAAGTTATTCTCTTCCTAGAATTAGCTATATGCTTTAAATCGGTGATTACTTCTCTAATTTGAAGGATTTGTATATGCCATGT
>NW_010361340.1:0-416 GCF_000414095.1 Morus notabilis | reverse complement strand
CTCTCGAGCAGAGAGAGAAAAATAGAGATATTAATGAGTTTTTTACATTAAAAATAATTTCTTAATAAAACTACCAAATGCATTTTTAAAAACGTTTTCATTTTCATTTTCATACAAAAAATAAAATCATTTTGGAACGAATTCTAAACGCGTCCTATATTTTCGTACTCCAAAGAAAAAAAAATCAGATGAATGCATCGTGCCACGAAATATATATGACCTACATATATATAGATATGAACATATAAATATATGCAATTAGTGAGTGAGAATGAATCAGGGCTCATTTAGTTTACTGATTTGAGTTTTTAATTCGAGTTAAGATGTGATTTTATGTGAGAATTTTTTATTGTAGCAAAAAAATTAAATGTGACTATTTCTGAAGCTTTTTATTGTAATAAAACTCAAATTCTAAA
>NW_010361339.1:0-828 GCF_000414095.1 Morus notabilis | reverse complement strand
AAGTATGAAAAAAATAGAGAATTTACTTTTAAGAGTGTATGAGTCTTGACTTTTATCTCTTACTCTTGATAAATGTTATTTTATTAGTGTAATTATTTGACTAAAAAAATTATAAATTAAGAATAAAAGTTAAAAAATTTAACCCATACACTTTTAAAAATATATTTGTCAAAATTACCTAAAAGTATAGCAAGTTCCCTAATAAATAATGTGCAAACTCTATTAATCGTTATACGAGTAATACTTGGAAAATACCATGCAATATATATGGAGCTAATAAACTTATTAAGTCATTAACATTATTGTTATAAGTTGTTACAATAATATTTCCTTTCAAACGTAACTCTTCGGAGAAAGGGGTAGAGATCAAAGATGAGAGAGTTGAGTAATTTTTGTCAAATCTCTCTCTCTCTCTCTCACTCATAATTTATAAGCGAAAATAGTAACATAAAATAAGTCAGAGAAACGGTTTTGTTTACTATGCAAAAATTTCGACAGAAATTTGGATTTGATGCAGAAATTGCGCATATATGACCCCAAAAAAATGTGAGGACTTTTTTAAGCAAAACAATTCTACTATATGAAAAGAAAAAGCGTAAAAATAAAGAAAAAAAAAACAAAACCAAATACAAAGAAAACATAATTAAGAAGAAAACATCAAAAGAATCTAGAGATTTTCATTTTAAGGCACAAGCTAGTAGAATGACTTTTTTTTCCTATAGATTTTTGTTGATCTTTTCTCAAAATTTTCGGACCCACCAGTTTATCCCAAGAACATGAAGCAATGCTTTCAATATCTTTCTAAGCAATTATATGATTGTTAATTTA
>NW_010361338.1:0-2525 GCF_000414095.1 Morus notabilis | reverse complement strand
AGATGCTGATATCTACATGACAGTAGAAATTGGTTTCGGATACTTCTTTGCTTCTTCTTTTTTCCACTCTCCGCAGAAATGAGTAACAGAAGCAAATACTAATATATGATTCTGTGTTGTAACGGCACATAAGAAAAGAGTGACGTGAACTCAAGTGGGCTGAAAACAGAATCTCCAATATGAAGATCTATGGCTTCTCCTTTCTGATCTCTTTGGGGTACGCTGAGGACAAGAGTGAATAATCTCCCACATCACACGTATATCCGCATATTCCCCACACGATTCCATGTCCTTGTAAAGACTCACCAGCCCATGCCCATTTCCTGATAGTTATTTTGAAAAGAGAGATTCAGAGAGAGACAGAGACATGAAAATATGGAGATGGAATTTTGAGTTTTCTGAAGCTTTTACCTTTCAATTTTCGTCTCGATGTTGAAGTGAGTTTACCAAGTACAGACTTAGTCGGAACAATAAATTTTTTCTTGAACCATAACCAGGTCCCCCAAGTCTCCATTTTGGAAGGCTTCATTTTCTTCCAACTCCTCCTTCCCTTCATTTTATGTATCCCCTTTTGGTTTAGTCCAAACTTATTAAGACTAATATACTAGAGTATCCGAGGCAAAAACAACAAAATACATCCGACATCGAACAAAGCAACATCTATCAAGACAGACCCTTGTTCTTCTCTGATTGGAGTATTAAGAACTGTGCTCTTTTGGTGGCTTTTGTTTATTTCTTTATTTTATGGCATGCCACCATTTTCTTCTTAACTAAGCATGTAAACTGATTAAGATATTTAGTTAAAAGTTGTGAGCATTTGATGTAAATCAATTGGTTAATCCTAAAGCTGCTGTTAGGTAAAGAGGTCCACTTCATTTTACCTGAGATTAGGTAAAGAGGTCCACTTCATTTAACTGAGATTAGGTATTATTAATTTGAACTTTTTTGTTTGAACAAAAAAATTTCAAATTGTGCGGTTTGAATTAGCTTTTGGATGTGCAGTTGAAATTTTAATCTAAACATAGAATAAAATTTGAATTTGTGTTTGGTAAGTGTGAAAAAGAGAGAGAGTTGACACTTTTTTACTATTCAAAAATGGTCTGAACAGTTGAACTTATAAGAGGAGTTAAACTCTAAATTGGACAGTTTAACTTAATTCAAACAGAAAGTATAATTTAAACTGTGTGCTTACCAAACACGAATTTAAATAGTATTCACTATTCAAATTGAGTTGAAATGAATTTAACCAATGAAACAAAGTAGGATGTGTACGGAATTAGTTAAGTTTGTGAAGAAAGGGCATAATTATCATTTTGAAATAAAAGCAGAGTCATATTAAAATAATTTAGCAAACAAGATCTTTTTTGGGAAGCATAAGAATGGAAACCGATTAGGAGAGAGCCTTTGGACTTTGCTTTTCCCACTTATTCCTTTCATCTTTTTATAACACATAAACATAATAATATATTCAAGGAAGACGGTAATGGGACCCTTGGTCAGACGGTTAGTTGGTTTTTCTTTCAGTGCCTTATTGTTTGTTTCTACACTTCACAATCCTTGTCTCTTTTCTCTTGGTCTATCAGTGGATGTGATAAGATTCATTGGTAGGTAGTTAATGTATGGTTAAACGACATTAAGCATAAAAAAACAATAACATGAATGGTGCTAAGGCAAAGCATGTAATATAATTAGGAATATACCTCTTTTTTAATAAACAAATTAGAGGACGTTCTCAAGTGGACCCCATAAAAGTGATACTATCCACATAAATACAGATTAAAAAGGAAATTCAATCCATGGAGTGGGACGAATAATAATTTTATACTTTAACACTTTTTCTCACGTGTATTTAAGTCTGAGATATATTAAAGACTTAACACATGATGACAATTTAAATGAGGATAAACAATGCAATTACATGGGTCATGAACTCATGATTTCCCGCTCTGATACCATGTTAGTTTAGTAATCTATCCTAAAAACTTAAAATGTTAGGAAGTGGGCCAACAATAATTTTCTACTTTTAACACTACAAAGCGTTGAGGAAGAGGTAACACCATGGCTCATAGAGATTAAAAATACACTTAGCAGACAAATTAAACTGCCTGAGACAGCCCTATATATTTCTTAATACCTTTGGAAGCTTCTATACTGTAGTGAAGGACTGAAGCATGTTTATGAATACCGCTTTCTAGTGGATAAGAGGTGTGGTCGTCAACTGCACTCCATGACATCCCACCTAATAAAATTCTAAATTGTTCTACCCAATCTCACAAAGCTTTTGGTTAATATACTATTAGATTATAGCAAAGTTCTTGATGACACTTGCCAAGGAGTTGCCTTATTTATTGGGACTTGTTCAGTTACATTTTTGAGTTACGGTGATTTGAGTTTAGATTTTGAGCTAAATTTGAGTTATAACTTGAGTTGAAGTTGTAACTTGAGTTTGTGTTTGATTATGTACATTTGAGTTATAGTTTGAGATGAGAATATTTTTAAATTTGTGTTTAGGTGGGTCAAAACTT
>NW_010361337.1:2898-5735 GCF_000414095.1 Morus notabilis | reverse complement strand
AAGTTTTTTATTCTCACCCATTTGCATTTTAGGGTTGCTTTCGTCTTTTCGGCATATCAGATGGTCATGTGATAGCTCACGTGTGATTTTCCGTGAGAGTGATAGATACAAACAAAAAGGTCAAAATTGTACCTAATTTGTGAGTTCAGGGGTGTTTTGTCAAAAATAAAAAAATAATAGAAATTAAATTGTCATATATTAAAGAGTTTAAGGAGCATTTCTGCCAAAAAAATCTTTAGAACATATTGATCTATCTTTGTAGAAGGGAATCAGAAGTAGAGGGAGTAGCTTGTAAAGAAAGAGGGGTGGTGGGGGGAAGGACAGTGAAGTGTTTGACAGAGGAAATAATTGAAAAAAAAAAATCAAAAGTGGAGGCAACTCTTCATTTAAAAAAAAAATAAAATAAAATAAAATAAACTTCCTTTGAGATTTATAGAAAATGTGATGAACAAAAGAGAATCTTGAAATTATATGCATTCATTTGTTAATACTCTTAAGTGTATCTTTGATGATACCCTTTAAAAGAATTGATGATATGAGGAGAGTGCAATAATAAATGAAAATTGTGCGTCTTGGTCCTTCTCGTATTCCTTTTATTTTCTCACACAACGGCAAGAGAAATTAGAGTTTAGCAGTTCGTCACGTTGTCTAATATTCTCTTTGATACTTTGGCATAAGAAGACAAATTATAGCTCTTCAACAATACTTTGTAAATGGGAGGGAAGCCTAGAATAAGATAATGTAAAGGAACCAATATTGAAATCCAAATCTTGGGGTACAAAGAAATACAATTATTGAAAGCAAAATCTTATAATCTGGCTTGTTTTGTCCACATGCACTTGAAGAGTTCGGTGAATGAGGAGGATGATGGTCCCTTTTTTTTTTTTTGGTTAAATTAGTGTGTCAATGTTAAATTTTAGTGTTTGATTAGGATGATCGCTATTAGTTAAATTTAACATTTGTTATACTAGATGACAAACTTAACACCAAATAGAGTATATGATAAATTTGGATATCTAATCGTTATTAGTTGATGGATTCACTTTTCATTTAATCGTTATACAACATTGCAAAATTTAAATTATTTTAATCTTAAAAAATATAAATATTTAGGACTCATTTGAAAGATATACTCAAATTATAATTTTAGTTTATTGGCGGAGAATTTTATAAGAGAAGAAATTTTAGAATTCAAACTCTTAGAGTGTTGCAACTTCGGGCGGCGGGCAACCTGGTGCCCGAAAATTTTTGGGCACGGCGGACAGGTGCCTTTTGCCGCCCGTCCATGGTATTTTTCGGGCACGGGCTCGGACAGCCAGAAAATATTCATTCCCCCGACTGCCTGCCGCCGTGGAGAAGTCGTCCCCCCACCATCTGCCGGATTTTTTTTGAATTTTCCGGCATTACCCAATTTGCTCGAAGTTGCCCGAATTTTTTTGACCGTTGCCCGAATTTTTTTTACTGTTGCCCGTTGCCTGAAAAATGCCTAAATTTTTTTGACTGTTGACCCGAAATTCGCCCAAATGTTGAACCCAACGGATCTTTTTGCCCGAACCCGACCTGCCGCCCGATTTTTGCCCGAAAATTCGAACCCAACAGCTATATTTTTGACTGTTGCCCGACCTGCTCGAATTCTGCCCAAACTGCCCGAAAATGTTAGTAGCCGTTGGACCTGAATTTTTTGGGGAAAATTTTTTTTTTTCAAGCCAACAATTTTCCTATTAATACCCCCCTCCCCCTAACCATTTTTCTCGCCCAAAAACTCTCATTCTCTCTCAATTTCTCTCAATTTATCTTAATATCTCTCAAATCTCGCTTAAATCTCTCTCGATCTCTCTTAATCTCTCTCAATCTCTCTTATTTTTCATAATGACTTCTTCTGGTTATGGTAGTGATATTCCCATTGATGCCCAATTTAACTTCGAAGAAAGACAATTTCCTAATGTTTTTCAAACGCAGGAATCGCAAACTACGGAAAGAGTTGCTGAGAAAACTGCAAATCCGACCGCTGGTGGACGTACTAGATGTCGGGGACGTAATGGTGGTAGCACTGGTGGTCGTGGAGGAGAGGCAAGCGGTAGTGCTAGTGCAAGTGTTGCAAGTTCTAAGAAAAAATGCAAGCGCACCTCAGCAGTTTGGGAGCACTTTAACACATTCGAGGAGGTCGACAATAACGGTAACATTAAATACATAGCTCAATGTAAATATTGTGATGAGAAATTACAAGGTAACACTATTTACGGCACTACACACTTAAGAAGACACTCTGAAAAGTGTCTTCAAAAGCAAGGAGGCAGAACTGATTTCCGCCAAACGCAATTATCATTTGACCGCGAAACCGGCGGTCTAAGCACATGAAAATACGATCCGCAAGTTGATCGTATAGAAATGACACGATTAATAGCCACATTAGATCAACCACTAAGTTTTACTGAACAAAGAAATTGGCAGCGTTATATTAAAATTGTACATAATCCTAATGCACAATTTTTTTCTAGAACTATTCTTAGGAAAAATGCATTAAAATTACATAAACAAGAAAATGAAGCATTAATTAACCTTCTACACTTTACTAGTGGTTACGTTGTTTGATCCGCCGTTGCCAACAAGGATTATTTAGCTGTAACCGGACATTATTATAAATGTTTTGATTTGGATAAGAGAATCTTAGGTTTCAAATGTGTTAGAGGATCACATACTGTGAATTTAATATATAACACAATTTTATCTGTTATTGATGAATATAGTTTAAGAGATAGAATAATGGCCACAACATTAGATAATGCAACTGCGAATACTAAAGCAATAGAACTTTTTGAAAATGATTTAAGTTTATT
>NW_010361337.1:0-2830 GCF_000414095.1 Morus notabilis | reverse complement strand
AGGTCATATTAAAAGAATTAGAGATAACATTGCTTGGATTCAAGGTAGTAATCAAATAATACAAGATTGGTTTAGATTTCTACAAGCATGTAATCAAAATCCTAGAGCATTAGCCTTAGATATGCCCATAAGATGGAACTCCACTTATATAATGCTTGAACAATGCATCCTCTATAAAGATGCTATAACAAATTATGTTAGTGCAAAATTAGGACCATGATTTATAGATGAAACTGATTGGCAAGTTGCCGAACTCTTATATAACTTTTTAGGTAGATTTCACAAAGTTACCTTAAAGCTTAGTGAAACTTATTACCCAATGTCACTATTAGCGTTAGGAGAACTTTTAAGAATGTTTATTTTATTTAGTGAATTTAGGACACACGAGGTTTTAGGAGTTCCTATCGCCTCTATGGAAAAGAAGTTTAAGAAATATTGGTCTAAATTACCCATGTTGTATGGTTTCGGTGTTATTTTTGACCCTAGATTAAAATTAGAAGGTTTAGAAAGTGGATTAGATAACTTAGGTGAATTTTTAGCTATAGACACTACTGACCAGTTTCCTATTATAAAGGAAAAAATATATTCTCTATATATCTCTTACGAAAGTAGGTTTAGAAACACACCTCGTGTTGAACAACCGTAACAACAAGACGACAATCTGCATTCATTCTTGAATGTTTTTGGGTTGTCTAAGAATAAGAAGAAGACGACAACTCAAGGAGAAGAATCTGGGAGTGGATCTTCGTCAAGAGGTGGCGGCAACAGCGGCAGATTCAACGAGTTAATGGCGTACCTGAGTGAGGGCTTAGTTGTGTAGACAGTAGTGAAATGTTTGATTTAGTTCAGTGGTGGAGGGCACGAGCATTAACTTGGCCGATCCTAACACGACTGACAATGGATATTTTTTCAATCCCGGTCTCCACTGTTGCAGCCGAACAAGCATTAAGTACAACCGGCCGAATACTTGAAGAACGGAGAAACACATTGCAATAGGATATTGTTGAAGCTTTGGTGTGCATCAAGGATTGGGATCGTTCTGACCAACGCTTACATGATACAATCTCACCGGCAAGCCAAGAATGGATCGACGAGTTTAATAAATTAACTTTTAATTTTCAAGACGATCCTTCTGCTTCAAATTAAATTTTATTATTGTAATTTGTAAATATTTATTTACTTTGTAATTTTTAATTTGTATAGTGTTATTGTAATCTTGTATAGACTTTGTAAGTTTGTCAAATTTGTAATTCGTCCCACAATGATTGCACTCTTTTTTCCTTACCAAGTTTTTATCCCAATTGGGTTTTTCTTGGTAAGGTTTTTAACGAGGCAATCATGAATTACAAATTTAAAAATCAATGAAGAAATAATTTTTTTATATAGTTCGTGTGTTCATTTTAAATTTTAAATTGTACACATTATAATTATACAAATACAAATTATACAATATAAAAAAATTGAAAATTCGGGCAGCTGGTCGGGCATCGGGCAGCCCGACCGGGCACGGGCAGGCACCTCCTGCCTGAAGCCCGTCCATGGTGAAATTCGGGTCGGGTCGGGCAACCTGAATTTCGGGCAGTTCGGGTTCGGTACTCGGGCAAAAATTCAGACTTTTCGGTGGTTGCGAGCAGCCCGTCCAAAGTTTCAACACTGCTCTTAGTGAAATAAAAAGCATTGTAACAAAATCATGATTTGAGTTTGAGTATAGCTTTCAAACAACCTCTTAGGTAGCGTTTGGTACATGGATTTTGGTGGTTCGAACCTAGTGGTCCAAACAAAGGTTCAAACCATAGGTTTAGATTACTCCAAAAGATTCAAACCATAATTTAAACTGAATATTTAAACCATCCTGATTTCAACTCTCATACTAAATGGGTCCTTAATAATAATGACAAAAAAAAAATAGAAAGTAAAGAAAAAATTGAGAATTTATTATTGAGAGTACATGAGTTTGGACTTTCACCATTTATCGTTTACTCTTAAAAAATACCTTTTTATTAGTGTAATTATTTAACTAAAAAGATTATAAATCAAGAATAAAAAATAAAAATCAGTACTCTTATACTTTAAAAAATATTTATCAAAATTATCTAAAAATAAATATAACATTTTTACAGCGCTTTTTAGTATTAAATCAAATATAATAAATTGTAAAAAACAGTTACCAATGGTGTTTTTGGACAGTTCAGAAACTTTCACTGGTCAAATGTTATTTTCTAACTCCATTAAAAAACTGGATTTAAAAAAAAAAAAAAAAAAAACATGACATTTAGCTAAAACTCAAGGTATTTTTTGGATTTTCCCTTGCCAAGACAAAAAGTTTTCAAGTCTATTCACTATTTTGCTATGCAAAATGGGTTTGAGGAAGGAATTTAGATTTTAACAAAAGGACAGAATATTTGCTATCTTAATGATGACTCACAATAATGTTGTTTGAAATGCTGACGTGTTAAATTGATTAATTAGGCCTATAAACATGGCTTAATTTATGCTCTACTTTTTTCCAACATCACAGTGAAAGATATGATTTTCTTACTGTCCAGTCGCCTTCATTTGAGTTGAACGTTTGGTATTCACTTAAAATTGTCAAATCGATAAACAGTTCCAAGAATTGCCTTCACTAATTTGTCTTGGCAAATATTCATGCAAATCCCTCCTTGGATCAGTTAAGAGCTAAAAATTAAACAGAGAGAACAAAAGAGAGAGGGAAATAAGGAATAATAGATCCTAATTAGCTCTCTAGCATATACAAAAAAGAGAGGGAAACAAGGAATAATAGATCCTAATTAGCTCTCTAGCATATACAAAAAAGAAAAGGAATCTTTAT
>NW_010361336.1:0-793 GCF_000414095.1 Morus notabilis | reverse complement strand
GGGGCAGAACCTGAAACTCGGTCCGGGTAGGTGAGGCACTTGGTTAGGTGAGTAATTTATACTAATTACTTACTAAAGCCTGTAATATGGTTATTTTTAGTTATATTTCCTTTGAGAAAAAGGATGTGAGGTTCCGGCTGTTCTGTCGGGACTGAATGTCTTATTTTATTCATTTATTCATTACGCGCTCATTTATTTTAAGTATTTCAAGTTATATCCTACTGGGCCTTTCGCTCACGTTTTATGTTTTAAATGTTAAACCCCTCCCAGGAGACTCGAGGAGTGGTGTAGGGTAGCTGGAGATTGCTACCGTTGGATCGAGTGAGGATTGAGTTCATCCTCTAATATAAAGTGTAAGGAATTTGAGGAAAATTATGATAACTTATTTAATATTTGGATTTACTAGACTGTGGTTGATGTTTGTTGTAATGATTATTTACATGAGCATGTATGTACGATACTGTATGTCCTGTGGGGTGGAGCCTTGTGTGTCAGAGGCTTCCAGGAATTCTATAATTTAATGATAGTTTAATGCAGTTAAATGTGGGGCCCGATTGGGAATCTGCTTTATTAATCCCAAACCGAGCTCCACGTCACCCACCCCGTTTGGGGGGCGTGACAGGAGTGGTATCAGAGCTTTAGGTTAAGAACCCCAGGATTGTACGTACATGTGTGACATCTGTTATCCACTGAACAGTCTAGTTTTATTTCAGTTGAAGGAAATAGCGTCTCGCCGTAGACTACGCACCCAGCCGGAACAACCGAATCAAGGGTTCTTGGATGCAATGTATGC
>NW_010361335.1:0-254 GCF_000414095.1 Morus notabilis | reverse complement strand
CACGGGAACGGCGAGAAATTTTGGTGTCGTAATGGGACAAAGTTTCGCCGTTCCCATGGCAGTTATAGATCACGAAGAGAGCTTAGATCAAACAACTGATGGGCCCCATTTCAATACCAAAAATTTTCGCCAAAAACGTGGCAGTTGTTGATCGCGATGAGAGGTTCAATCTAACGGCTGATGGGCCTCATTACGACAGCAAAACTTTTCACCGTTCCCGTGCCATTCATAGATCGCGATAAGAGCTTCGATCT
>NW_010361334.1:0-876 GCF_000414095.1 Morus notabilis | reverse complement strand
TTTATCTAAGTTTGTTGACACCCGTTTTTTCGCAAGGCACAAGCCCAATCCATATTTGGCGATTTGGCCCAAGATATGGTACATGGACCCAAGCCACACTTCAGAGATCTCCAGGTGGGCCGTGGTTTGGAAGGTCAATGAATCTAATTAGGCCCAAATTACTCAGTCCGATTATGCTCGTAACTCACTTGGGAGGTTTCGAGCCTATGAAGAATTAGAATAATATGGGTTGTAGAGGATATAAAATAAAATCTTACCTAATTCCGTTAGCTCAAGCCTTAGAAAATTATGTGAGCCCAATCAACCCAAGAAATACCGAGGAATATCCTAGGATTATACCTTGTCTTCTTCCCCAATAAAAACAAAAAAAACGTTGAAGTTGGTAGTTCAAAACCATTTTATCCACCATTTTAGCAACTCTTTTCCATATCCAAGTGTTGACCATATCCAACTCCCCTAAAAACAACCACTTGACATGGTAGACTAGCAAATAACCTCTCATTGGTTGCTCCATACCCCACATATATATATATATATATGTTGGTTTTGAAAATGATTTTTTAATGCAAAAGCATGTATCTAACGGATCATATATAACAAAAATTTTAATAAACCTTTGAGTTACTCTATAGAATACATTAATTTATGCACGAATAAATTAATCAAATTAATTTATGAATAAATTTACGTAGCGAACAATTAGGTCGATAACTTGAGTTCTTTGACCATGAACGTTCCTCGCTCTAAGCTTGTTTAGAATACCTGAATCTTCTTTGTCAATTCCTTGAATCTACGAAGACGTGTGTGTTAGTACACCTGAAACAAAGAGGGATCATCACTCAAACACTCAAGTTTTTCACGAACACCAACACATGC
>NW_010361333.1:0-3641 GCF_000414095.1 Morus notabilis | reverse complement strand
CCTAATAAATTTAGATAATAGCAGCAGAAGCTGCTATGTAACAGCAACTTAGATACTGTTGTTTGACAACAGTTTGTAGTAGCTGTACTAAACACCCTAAATTGCTGTAACTTTTTAAAAAAAGCTAAAAGTAACGTCTAAAAGTAATGTTAAACGGGCCCATAGTGAATTTATTGTCATTAAAAATACTTTTTTTGTCACTGATGTAGCGTGAGGCGTCGAATAGTTATGGAAGTTGCCCAAAAACTATTCGTTGATTTATTTTTATTTTTATTTTTAATTTATTTTAGTAGTTTCTAATTTTTAGATGTTTTTTTTTTCCTAATTTAGTTGTTTTCAAAATTTCAAATTTAGAATTAGTTTAGTTTCCTAGTGAGTTTAGTTGGCTTTTCTATTTTGAATTGTCATCCTCTATAAATAGCTAGCCTAGATTGTTATTATTATTCAGATTTTTAATAAAATTGAGAGAAGTTTTTTTCTCCCCTCTGTTTGCTTGTTTTCGGTATTCTCAAAAATCAACGATCACAAGTTTTCCTTGTTTTCCTATATTCCGTGTGAATCAACGAATTACAAGTTTGCTCTATGCTTTCGTTACGTCAGTTGGTATCAGAGCCGAAATGCTCCTGTATCAATTTAACCAACAGCTTTAATACCAAGTGACATAGTGGAAGCGTATAAAAAATAAGAAAAAGGGATAAATTCTTATTGTCCGTTGATTCGATCTGAATATTGGAAAATAAAACTTCTACAAACCTGTTGATTCGCTCACGAATACCAGAAAAATAGGCATCAATCATTCGTTGATTCAACAGAATACTGAGGAAATTAGAATAGATATGTTGAGAGAACTCACAAAGCACTCACAAAGCACATAATTTTATTAATATGTAAATAAAATAACAAACTAACATCTCCTATTTATAGAATACTACAATTCAAAAATAGAAAAAGAAACTAATTGGAAAAGGAAATTAATTTGAAAAAAATAAAAGGAAACTAAAACTAATCTTAAATATCCCTAATTTAAAATCCATAATAATTCACCAATAAGACTAGAAGATATGCTAGAAGATATTGGGAAACAACTAAAATAAATTAAAATACGAATGTGAATTAAATCGGCAACTTATATTTTCAACTCCGCGTTCCATCTCTTTGCGTTGCATTAGACCCGTATCCCATCTCTTTTGGGTAGCTGCCTTTGTATTCTGGATTGTAGCTTGTGCTTGCAAATAATAAAAGAATTGCATGGAGAAGGTCATGTTGGTTGAGATAGGACGCTTCATCTAGTCTCCACTTCTTACTTTTAGCCTACATTCCGCTTGGATGTTGACTGTTATGTGGAGCGTTGTCAGGTTTTCCAAACATCCAAGGGACATGCTTCCAACGCTGGGCCTAGTAGGACATAATTTTATAAAAATGAATAACTAAATAAAAGTACAGGCCCGAACGAATCATTCGAAACCAAACAACTTTTTTCTAAAAGGAAAATAACTTAAATTACTGGTTTTTAGGCACCAACAAGTAATTTAATGATAAATTACTTACGACCAATGCAAGGCCAAACACCACCATAGTGGCCCATCTAGGTTTTGGGTCCTGCCCCCAAGGATAAGATCTCTATATCCTGATTTCTAGGCTATCAGCGTTGTTACCATTTCTTAAAATATCTCACTTTAAGAAAATATCGTATAAAACATTTCTCTAGTTTTCAATGATTTTAAATACGTTTTTATCTTTAAAACATTTTCATAGGCCAAATACATTTAAAACAAGCTAACAAGGATGTGGACAAGAGCATCCTACCTATTGGATGTCAATTCTACGAATAACTTCACGTAGTCCTAGCTCTACTTTTCTTTGAAGCTCGAAGTCCAATCGTGCCGCTAGTTTCATCATCAAAAACAACGGTTTAGAGTTTAATCATTTCCTCTAAACAATCTAGCTTAATTATGTTCACTTGTATCATACTAGTGTGCCTTAACTCAAAATCAAAGTTTACAAACAACTTCTTAATTCAAATCATGATTCCTTGAGAATCGGAGTTCAATCAAGAGAAATGGAATGGAAACAAGGACTCTTGTGGCTAATCCACTCACTTTGAGTTCTCAAATGAAGTTGGTTTGGTCCTACATTGAATTTCGGGGTCAAAACAGGATTTCAGAAAATCTTGGGCCAGATTTAGTGTGCACCGGTCGACTGGTGATAGAGGAGTGGAGACCGGTGGAGTGGTGACCAGTCAACCACCCCGGTCGACCGGTGGGGAGTAAACAAGCTAAAGAAAATAGCCGAACCATGAGAAACGAGGCCAGATCTTGTAATTTCAGGTTCGATTTCAAGATATTCTCATAGGAAATTAACAAAACTAGGTTCCATTTACCAAATAAAGTCCAAAGAATCAAAACCCCAAATTCCGTCATGAATTTCAACCAAAATCCATTCAAAATCAAATCTAAACCAATATTCATAAAAATTCAAACCAAAACCTAGATCACCAAGATAAAATCTAAGATCAAGAGTGAGTTTTCAAATATTTACATTGATCTTTGCTTTAGGGTTGAAAACTTCTTAGAAATCAACTTTTTTGGTTCAAATCCGGCTCAAATCCGCTTAAAGAAGTGAGAAGGACAATTTGAGAGGAAAATGAGAGAAGAGAAGGACGCGTGAGGAAGGGCAAGCTTAGATGAGAGAGTGAAACGAGAGAGAGAGAGAGAGAGAGAAAGAGAGAGAGAGAGAGAGAGAGAGAGAGAGAGAGAGAAAGAGAGGTCTGAGAGAGTCTGAGAGAGAGAGAGAACTACGAGAAAGAGAGAAGAAACGAGATAGAGAGTTAGAGAGAAAGAAAGAAAAGAAAGAAAGGAAAGGAAAGTATAAAGAAAAGAAAAGACAATATTAAACGATAGCTAAAAGAAAAGGGATGGAATTGTAAATATTGAGAATACTTAAAGTTTCTTGAAAATAATTAAAATTTAAAGATAAGAAAATATTTAGTAATCATGATTAATTAAGAAAACTAGATTAGGCACACTAATAAACTACAATTAGCATAATTAAACATGTTTAATTCTTGAAGTTATTACAGCTCTACCCCCTTAAGGAATTTCGTCCTCGAAATTAGAGCTTACCTCAACATAAGAACAATTGTGGATATCGTTCCTGCATTGTTGCTTCTAGTTCCCACGTTGCTTCCTCAACGCCATGGTGTTGCCATAACACTTTCACTAATGGTATCTCACGATGACGTAGACTTTTCATCTTTCGATCGAGAATTTGAACTGGTTCTCCTTGTAAGTCGCATCATATTGAATCGAGACATCATACCATTGCACAATGGCTTCCGAATAAGGTTGACACTTAAGAAGCATCAAAACATGGAACACGTTGTGTACATGAGACAACTCTAAAGGCAAAACAATGTAATAAGCGACAACACCGACTCGTTGTATGATCTGGAACGGGCCTATATACCTCGGTGCAAGTTTCCCTTTCACACCAACATGATTAATTCCTTTGTGTGGAGAAACTCTCAACAAAATAAAATCGCCTTCTTGGAACTCCAAAGGCCTATGCCTTCTATCAACATAGCTCTTCTGACGACTCTGAACTATCAGTAATCGTTCCTGAATAACGGCTATCTTCTCGTT
>NW_010361332.1:0-487 GCF_000414095.1 Morus notabilis | reverse complement strand
CAAAATAAAATTACACACAAATTAGGAGAAATCATATATTTAATTTGGGAAAGAAATCCGGCCATTTGCTCTGATTTTTTTGAAGGAGAAATTCGGATCCAGCCCCTCTAGACACGTGTAGCAACGAGATTGGAGGAAGTGGACTCAATTTCCACGTGTCACCACGGAGAAGAGGAAAAGCGCTGGCGAAGCAGGAGAGCTGGGGTCCACTGAGACAATTGTCACACGTGGAAAGGAAGGCCGGCTGAAGGCTACAGACGCGGGACCCACACTGCGGAGGAGTTGGACGCGCGCTGAAGCTGCGTGGAGGGAAACGCGTACGCTGAAGATGGATGTGCTAGTGACGCGCGCGAGGAAGAGTGAGGAAACGCTGGAAATGCTGGGGCCCACGCGGACTGATGTTGGCTCGGCTAAGCTGCTCAGCTCTCTCTCTCTCTTTCTCTGATTGGCTTGTGCGGCTCGGATGAGGCTTGGCTCCGGGTGGTTG
>NW_010361331.1:0-57257 GCF_000414095.1 Morus notabilis | reverse complement strand
ACACGTTTCACAATATATGTACGCATATTTGATTAGCAAAAGAAATATACGTATGCATATATATATATATATGTATATTCCTGTATGGCACTATGAACCTTTCATTTTCCTAAAATTAATGAACGTTAAACGAGTCTCACGTTATCAATGAAATTTTAATTTTTCGTCCATTGCAGTCTTACTCTGTAGGTGGCTAATGTTTGGCTCTGATATCCGGTACGCAGTGGGTCCATGAATTTATTACAATAGGAAACACACAGAAAAATATGAATATAAAAAATAATAATTAAACATTATTCGGTCATTATGTCTAGTAAAATACAATTATTCTATAAATGAGAAATTTTATTACTAGAAAGAATGAATTACAAACTAAACATAAAGTTGCACATGACCTTAAATACAAAGAAATTTGACTCGAACGATTGGGTTCACCAGTAAAAAACAATAATAGTATAAGAGCGAATGTGAATGCCAATGCTCAAAAGGAAAAAGCCCTATCAGCACATAAAAATCGAACATAACCAAAATTTATTAAAAATGACTAAACAATCGATGGATTAAGCCAGTCGACTAAGACCAAATCTCAATTCACGGGGACATAAGCAATACGGCCTAGAGAAACCTCTAGTCAGACATCAACATCCACGCCATCAAGAAACACATCGAATAGATGGGAGACACAAACCAAGTCAGAAGGTGGAGAAACTACCTCCATTATTTCAAACAAAACGCATAGCCCACACCATTAAGCGGGTGGGAGACACAAAATCATGCGGAGGACAAACCTTATGTAATTACAACAAACAACAAAAAAATCACCGACACCAAGCCGTCTGCTAAAGTACAGAAGCAAGATCTAAGCAAAGCCACCATAAAAGGAAAGCACAACTGGAGGAGATGAAGGAAACACACCATGAGATCACGACCACCTGTTGCCGAACACGCTGGAAACAACGATCCAAGCGACAAACAACCCGCCTCCAAAACGAGTTAGATCCATCCCAATAGAAGCGTTGCACCACACACATCCACTTTCACGTGAAAACCAACATCGAGACGAGTTCAGGGACCAACTTTTGGGACCAAAAGCCCGGCACGCCTGGCTGCAGCACCAGAACTTCAGCCAGAACCAGCACTCCAAGAAGAACCTGTTTCTCTCTCTCTTAACTTTTTCTCTCTCTCTAATATTAATTTGTTTTTCCTATCAACATATTTAACGAAGCCTAAACATAATAATTTTTTTTTATTTTGTATAATTTTTAAAATTGTATTTGCATATGCACATGATCAAATTAGTCTATATTTATTACTATATTATTCGGTGCTACAGTGAATTATTCACTTTGAAGAATAAGGAGCATTGAGAAATGGGGGAAAAAGGGGCAAGAAATCTATAAATAAACTTAATACTTAGAGTTATTTGGGACAAAAAGAAATAAGAGGCCCCCACATGCACCACCAAACCTCAAGAGGGGGCGAGCGGAATGATACTTTTAGAGCCCATTTGGTTCATGGATTAGAACCATGAGATTATAATCATTTTTTATTTACGTGTGTTTTTTGTGAGAGAAAATACTACAGCGAACCATGAATCATGATTCGAATCAGAGAACGAATTCTCCAACCAAACGGGCTCTTAAAAAATGACTAAACAATCGATGGATTAAGCCAGTCGACTAAGACCAAATCTCAATTCACGGGGACATAAGCAATACGGCCTAGAGAAACCTCTAGTCAGACATCAACATCCACGCCATCAAGAAACACATCGAATAGATGGGAGACACAAACCAAGTCAGAAGGTGGAGAAACTACCTCCATTATTTCAAACAAAACGCATAGCCCACACCATTAAGCGGGTGGGAGACACAAAATCATGCGGAGGACAAACCTTATGTAATTACAACAAACAACAAAAAAATCACCAACACCAAGCCGTCTGCTAAAGTACAGAAGCAAGATATAAGCAAAGCCACCATAAAAGGAAAGCACAACTGGAGGAGATGAAGGAAATACACCATGAGATCACGACCACCTGCTGCCGAACACGCTGGAAACAACGATCCAAGCGACAAGCAACCCGCCTCCAAAACAAGTTAGATCCATCCCAATAGAAGCGTTGCACCACACACATCCACTTTCACGTGAAAACCAACATCGAGACGAGTTCAGGGACCAACTTTTGGGGCCAAAAGCCCGGCACGCCTGGCAGCAGCACCAGAACTTCAGCCAGAACCAGCACTCCAAGAAGAACCTGTTTTTCTCTCTCTTAACTTTTTCTCTCTCTCTAATATTAATTTGTTTTTCCTATCAACATATTTAACGAAGCCTAAACATAATAATTTTTTTTTATTTTGTATAATTTTTAAAATTGTATTTGCATATGCACATGATCAAATTAGTCTATATTTATTACTATATTATTCGGTGCTACAGTGAATTATTCACTTTGAAGAATAAGGAGCATTGAGAAATGGGGGAAAAAGGGGCAAGAAATCTATAAATAAACTTAATACTTAGAGTTATTTGGGACAAAAAGAAATAAGAGGCCCCCCCACATGCACCACCAAACCTCAAGAGGGGGCGAGCGGGAATGACACTTTTAGAGTCCATTTAGTTCATGGATTAGAATCATGAGATTATAATCATTTTCGATTTATGTGTGTTTTTTGTGAGAGAAAATACTGCAGCGAACCATGAATCATGATTCGAATCAGAGAACGAATTCTCCAACCAAACGGGCTCAAGAATTGAAATTCCAATATACCATTTTTATGAAAAGATTGAATCTAATTTACATATAAAAATAGTACAAGTGAGTAACTATATTTCGTAAGCGATACTGGGACTAATTTACACCCAATAAGATCTATGTCCAACGCTACAAGGAAAGAGAAATCTTATAAAAAAAATAAAAAAAAATAAAAAAAAAACGCACCTCTAACAAAAGAGCATAATGATTTATTCTATTTTTTTTATAAAATAATATTAGAGACACTAATTATAATATCATTTTTTATACCAACTTTAAGTTATCATTGTTATTCATCAAATTAATAATAATATTACATTTACTAGTAAAATGTGACAATTCAAAACTTTTATAAAAATTAAAAATAAAATTGGTACCCCAAGCACCACTCTTTCTTAATTCCTTATAATTAGAAGACTTCCAAATCATGTTCTCTTTTTATATAACTTTAAGAGAATGAGACAAAATTAAAAAAGACATGCCACCACTCTTTCGTAATTCCTTATACATTAGAAGACTTCCAAAGCATCCTCTCTTTTAATGTAACTTCAAGAAAATGAGACAAAATTAAAAAAGACGTGCTCCCTAATTTTCTAATTCCCTACTTGTAAAAATTGTTGTTACTTTGTAACGGTTTGATTTATGATTAGAAATAGTTTTATGTCGCACGTTATAAACTCTTAATATAGACAAAACAACAAATTAGATAGTTAAAATATTAATCTAATGATTAAAACAATAATTCTTACCGGTAGAAAAAATCAACAAATTAGATAGTTAAAATATTAATCTAATGATTAAAACAATAATTCCTACGGGTAGAAAAAACGGACAGTCTCTATAAGCAAGAGTTGGTTTGATACTTGAGACATAATAGTATACGATGATCATTTTAGGTGTGTGACAAATTCTTTTGAATGAGTACAACCCTTAAAATAAATAAAAAAATAAATAAAAAGTGAACAACAACAATAAAAATAACAAAAACAACGTAACTTGTTCATTTACACTTAAATTTTAAAAAAATTTAAACTCAAGTTACAATTTTATTTAAGTTTATGTTCTTTTATAAATTAACTCAAATTAAATTTAACGAATAGCATTTTTTTTATTCTTAAAAACGTTATAACTTTTTCGTTTTAATTTCGATTGAGATGTTTTTTTTCTATGAGTTCACAACGAAGAGAAGAATAAAACTCTACTCATATTCCTTATTAAAATTTTTCATCACTATTAAGTTTTTATTAAAATACTATCAAAATACAAATTCAAGTATTGACCCGCCTAATACAAACTCAAATAAATTCTCAATTCAAACCATAACTTAAAATGTGCACATCTAAATACAATTTTAAATTAGAGTCTCAACTCAAATCATACTCAAATACACACTAATTCAAATTAAAATTTAAACTCAAATCAATTTAACTCAAAAAATACAAATAAACAAACCCGTACGCGCTTGTGTTTTGTGCACCTACATACGTACGTGCAACAAACACAAAATTGCCTTTCCGTTTTCACCTCACTCTCTCCCTCCCTCCCTCCTTATATATATACACATAAATAAATCTAAAGCTGCATTGTAACACTGCATTACAACCCCATAAGATTCACTCTCTTCTCAGGAAATTAAACAGCATTTTCTCCGCTGACAGTTTCTTTCGATTCGTTTCAAATTACCAAAAAGAGATTAAATATATTAATTAATGGCCAGAGAAACAGAGCCCAAAACCGTCGTCGTGAATGGTAATAGAGACGGCGATTTCGATCCGAGCGCTCCTCCGCCGTTTCGGATAGCTGAGATCCGAGCCGCCATTCCCGAGCATTGCTGGGTCAAGAATCCATGGCGGTCTCTCAGCTACGTTTTCCGGGATTTGTTCGTCATTTCCGCCTTGGCATCCACCGCAATCTACTTCCGTAGCTGGTTACTTTGGCCTTTCTACTGGGCCGCCCAGGGAACCATGTTCTGGGCTCTCTTCGTACTCGGGCACGATTGGTAAAAGTTTCTCGAGTTTTTCTTTTGGTTTTTTGATGGTAAAATGTTGTTGGATTAATTTTTTTTTTTTATTGATTCAGTGGTCATGGAAGCTTTTCGAGCAGTCCGAAGCTGAACAGCTTGATGGGGCATATCTTGCACTCTGCAATTCTCGTACCTTATAATGGATGGTTTGCAATCCTCATTTCTCAAAAACTTTTCTTTGTACATTTTATATTAAATCCCAAATACATAAAAACTGTTTTTTTTTTTTTTCTCTTAAAAATTAATCACACAATGATTTATGTTATTCTGCAGGAGGATTAGCCATAGGACTCACCATCAGAACCATGGACATGTTGAGAATGACGAATCATGGGTTCCGGTATTTTTTCTTTTTTTTTTGTAAATCTTATTTTTTACAATATATAATCTGATAGATTCCGGTGTTCTGTTCTAAATCTCAATTAATATATTTCTTTAATGTCTCTGTCATCTAGTTGACTGCAAAGATGTACAAAAGTTTGGACAATAAAACAAAAACGTTGAGATTCACAGTGCCATTCCCCATCTTTGCGTACCCTTTTTATCTGGTGAGGAAGTTACAATTTTTTTTTTTTTTTTAATTTATTGATTCTACCTTTGATTTCTGATGGTTAAACAAGGCCTTTAAAAATAAAATTAAAAAAAAAAAAACTGTGTTTTCAGTGGAATAGAAGTCCAGGAAAAGATGGTTCCCATTTCAATCCTTACAGTAAATTGTTCAGCCCAAATGAGAGGATATCAGTTGTAACTTCAACAATTTGCTGGTCAATTATGGCCGCTCTTCTAGTCTATTTGTCCTTGGTTGTGGGTCCCGTTCTCATACTCATGCTCTATGGGGTCCCTTATTGGGTGAGTTTGGCTTTGTGTGTTTATTGGTGAAAATCTTTTCCATCTATGCAATTTTTCTCCTTTAGGTTCTTTTGAAATTTCTTTTAATAGCAATTAAATGCATATTAATGGCAGGTCTTTGTGATGTGGCTGGACATTGTCACTTACTTGCATCACCATGGTCATGAGATAAAACTTCCTTGGTACCGAGGCAAGGTAGTAATTTTTCTGCTGATCTATCAAAAGGTTTTTAATCCTACGTTATGCAGAGAAAGTTAATTTCGTAAATTGAACAATCTTACAGTAATTTTTGTAGTTATTCAATGAAAATTTTAATCCAATTACTAGGGGGGGAAAAAAAATCTTGTTATACCGAAAGGATGAAACAACGTGCTCTACCATAGAACTTTTTTTATTTGATAAGCTATCTATCATTCTTATAATTAAATCTTACCACGTGACTACTAGTACACGATGCTCACGATCAAACCAATTAAAAGACATCATATAATGATGTGGGTCCCCACCTGAAATCTCTGTGAAATATTGATACCATCGCTTGGCAACATCATAATATAATAATGAGGACCCACAAAAATTTATCAGAACTCTTCAAGATCTAGACACTAATAGTTAATATTTGTAATCCATGATTGAGCAAAATTAAACTTGTTTGTAAATATTGCGTTTGGCAGGAATGGAGTTATCTAAGAGGAGGGCTCACAACGGTGGATCGTGATTATGGAATGTTCAACAACATCCACCATGACATTGGCACACACGTTATACACCATCTCTTCCCTCAAATTCCACACTATCACCTTGTGGAAGCAGTACTACACACTCTTTCCCTTTGAACAAGTTCTTTAATTAATTACACAAAATTGCATTGCAATTCTTAGCCGGTGCTATTTGTCTTGCAGACTAAGGCTGCAAAGCCGGTGCTCGGAAAGTATTATCGGGAACCGAAAAAATCCGGGCCGATTCCCTTCCACTTGATCAAGAATTTAGCGACAAGCATCAAACAAGACCACTACGTGAGTGACGATGGGGACATAGTATACTACCAAACGGACCCCCAGCTTTATAAAATATCTAAGAGACGCAAGTGGAATTGATTCTTTTGGGACCCCCCCATTTGTTTAACAGGGGATTCTACATAGTCTAGATTATGGTCTTGGTCTTCATGTGGTTGCTAGCTAGAAGAGAGGCTTTATATTGTTTGTTTAGCCTCTAAAAACTGTAGTTGTATTCCATTCTACGATTACAAATTGAGGTGAAAAGTTGATGGCGGCCTTGGTTTTGAATTTTCATGATGGCTTATACCCCAATTTTTAATCTGGAGAATTATGTTACATATTTTGCTGGTTTAATCTTTCTACTACAAATTAGGGTGGACTTTGCAAAACAAAAATATTGAAAAGGCAAGGCTTGATTTCATACGGTCTATTCTTATTACATCAGATATTATATGCGCATGGAAATGAAATGTCAACTCGCTGAGTAGACCGGTTGTCACAGTTTACAATATACTATTGCTAACAGATTATTGTAACGTTAGTACATAGCATTTCATTATGAGTGTGGTCCTTGTACCGCTGTCCACTAGTTAGAAATTGTGTACAGCTACTTGAGCCCAAAAAATCTGGGCCAACTTCGTTTCAGTACTGGATCTAAAATCTAAAAGAGAAGAGGTACGGCTAAACTCGCTAATAGATATCTGGTTTTCTCATGAACCAGACCCGCATGCACAAAGAAGAACATATATCTCGGATCATATTCTTGTGGAACTTATGTCGTCCCATTCATTGTTGTTCCTCGGCCCTGCTAGCCATTTGCTTGCTCGACCTGTATACATTCATAGAGTCGGAGGTTAGAAAGAATTGGCAGGTTTAAGGTATGAGTCTTACCCTCTTAATTTTCACCTCTTATACTTTATTAATACTTTTTAGTTCAGACAACTATATTAGTCAAAAGAATATTAACTATTAATTAAGAATAAAAGGTAAAAATCTTAGAATCATACATTTTAACTTTAAAAGGTGAATTCACCAATTTTCTCAATTTTTTTTTTTTTATAAAAATATGGTAAAAAGCATGCATACACATTAGACAAGACCACTATCTCAACTCGACAACAATGTAAAGACAGTCACATTGTTTGGTACAATAATTGACTATAATATGGAGGAATGGCAAGAACATTAAATATATGGAATGGAATCATTGGAATTTATTCGTTTATCAACTCGTAGTTGAACTTTCTGGGTTGTGCGTGGAGTCAACTTGATAGTTTCCCAATATTCTAAAATATAACTTCATATTTTGCTCTTTTTTAAAAATATATATATATTTTTTAATTAATACTGTTACACCATTCTGAATCCTCATTTTCGAAAAATCCCCTGGAGCAACTCCAGGCTGTCAAGCTGATTTTTTAAGAGCTTAACATTACACTAAATATATGGTTTTTTTGTTATTGGCCCACTGTTGTTGTTAAAGTCACTACGGACTTCTGCTATTTGTGTTGAATGAATCCCGTGATCTCAGTTTCATAACCATGTCTAACGTAGATACTCCACTCAAAAAGTAATATAGATCTGATGGTCCATTACATTAATTTATTATCTGCTATTCTGTTAGAAACTTTATTATTTAATTAAAATCACATCAAAATAAAAAAAAATGTAAATCTAATAAAATATAACATAAATCTGATGGTTAAATTCTATCTTTAACAACAGAAGAATCCATGAGAATTGAAGTCATGGACCTAAATATAAAGCTGTACTATGAACTCAATAGCTACAGAGTTACATCGCTAATTATTATGCTTCAACATGTACCATGTATTTTCTACAAAAAAAAAATCCATGTAATATGTATGAAATAAAAGTCATGAATGATGATTGTGGAAATTCACACATATCATTATATACATTATTCATGTGCTAGCCATGACTAAACATTGTGGATTTCGAAATCCCAACAAAAAAGTGGACTGGATTCTGAAACATGGAAGCAGAAGCGGTCGGAGAGTAAACATTGCACTGCCTAATTGGTGGTTTTGGTCCTGGCCTTTTGGTCACAGTGAGTGTCTAGTTTGAACAATTTCAACCAGAAAAGGTCAGCAACTTCGGCTGCAAAACCCAAAAAGAATTTCGTCAGGTCACTGATCACACCCAGGACCAGTACTCTCTGATTTTCTGACACACAAACCGCTTTTGTGTCTCCAACCCATCACCACACGCGAATTTTAGGAGACGTTTAATCCATTTAGAATTATGTTTTATTATTTTAATTTTTAAAATTTAAATTTTTTATAAGAAAAAAATATTATAAAGAATTCAAAATTAACGAAGAATTTTTAAAACAAACATCTCATATACTCACCCAAAATTTCGTATCTCATTTTCCTGCCAATCACACTTTTTAAGTAGCCGAATGTAGCAAAAATTATTGCATATGATCAATATTGTCCTATGTAGTTTCATTTTTTTTTATGATACAAAAATTCTTCCTAATTACCACACATGTAGCATTGCATACCAGTGTCAATTCATTAAATAGTTAACACATGTAGGGCCTGTTTAGTTCATTGATTCGAGTTTTTAATTTAAGTTGAGACGTGACTTTATGTGAGAGTTTTTTACCGTAATAAAAAAATTAAATGTGATTATTTCTAAGAGCATTTTACTGTAATAAATTTGAATTCTAAATTTGAATCGGTGAAATGAACGAGACTTTAATTCTTAAGAATAGGATTAAAGTGACTTGATCGTCTCAAAAGAGTGGATCTATTATTTAGGAGAGGACTCAGCTCAACTCAATCTCTTTAGTAATGAATATTTCTTATGGACACCAGAAGTGAGCTTGTCACCGGCCACACAGAGAAGGGATTACAATCACGTATTCAATTGTTGGTATTTCAGTTAAATTACAATATGTTATATTATTTAATTGGTTCAAATATAAAACATGAAAATAGCGTGACATAATAGGTTAGACATCATTTTAAATATCAAAATTAGACAGCTTATCTGAGTCAATAAGATCCGCTCTAGTGCTACTTACCCCGTTGTTGCTCTCTTTTTAAGTAGTTGGCAATATATTTGTGTTTACTATGGGAGACGCTTTTTTTTTTTTTTTTTTAAAAATGTAGACTGTAGAGTAGGAACTTCCTTCTTCCATGGGAGGCATTATTCCTCAAGCGCGCTAAGAGAGCGCATTGCATTTTGCATGCACTGCATGAGCCGTCTCCACCACCACCACACCACCCACGACAACAACAACAACTAAAACTCTAAAAGCCACAAGACAACAAATCCTAGAAACCGACTTCACAACGCGTGTAGCAAACATAATTGTCACCTTCCTGTTTACTAATAATCAACAACATGTTTTTTTCAAACCCAAATCCCGCCATTCTGTCTATCTACAACCTATCTAACTTTTTCCACTCTCTCTCCTATACAGTACAGTACCACCACAACCAAATTTTGAATTTTCCTTTCATCTTGCCTAACCACACCTTTTCCTTTTCCTTTCTTTTCCTCTTTTCTCTCTCATTTTGAACTATTCTTTTCCGCTTTTGCCACCAAAGTTGAAAAAAAAACTCCACTAGGCACTAACCAACCTCTCTCTCTCTCTTACCATTTCTGATCTCACTCTCTCATCATGAAGCTCTTATCTTCTTCTTTTTCCTCATCATCTTCTTCAACCGCCTCTTTAAATGTAAATATGTGCAATTCAAAAAGTGCCACTGCAGGTTGTTTGGCCGGCATTCTACGTAGAATTCTCTGCTCCGGAACTCTCCCAACACACCCTTCTGATCACATCACAGAAGACGCTGATTCTCTCATGTCCTTGAACGTCGGAGAGAAAAATCTGTCACTTGAAACTCCGGGGCTAGTTGCTAGGCTCATGGGATTGGAATCAATGCCGGATGTGGATTTCAGATGTGTCAAGTCGAGGCCTAATTCGGTCGCGAGAAGCCGGTCCATGAATTCGACGGATAGATTGGCGGGATACAATTGCGACGACCCGAAGCAGCAGCAACAGGGACGGCATCGACGGGCAAAATCTACAACGTCGTTTCGAGAGACACCGGAGTTTGTCGAGCTCGGAAACGAGGAGTTCTTCATACTCAGCTTCGAGAATGTGAGCAAAAGCAAGGAATTCAGACCGAAAGAGAGGAAATGCGAGGTGGGTTGTGGAGAATTGAGGCAGAGAAGAATTAAAAAGGCCGAAAACAGAACGGAGAAGACGGCGGCAAAGACAATGATAAAGAAGAAGGATGACCAAGAAGGGAAAGGAAGTGTTTTAAGTGATTTGAACGGAAAGGTAACTCATAGAAGAAGCTGTTCTGACAAGTGTACTAACGAGGATGGAAATAACGTAAAGGTTAAGGATTCAACAACTAGTTTAGTTTCCACCAAACAGAATGTTGTTGCCTCAGAAGCAATGAAGTCTCGGAAGTACAAAAAGAGTGAGAAAATTTTGCCGTCTAATGGTGTGAAGCCAAATTTGAATAAGAAGACAACGAAAAAGAAGACAATTTCTCAAGCAGTTAAGCAAAAAGAATGCGAGTGCACCACGGAAGATTCAAGCCCAGTTTCTGTTCTTGACTGTGGTCAATTCCTCATTGATCCTCAACATTCTATATCAGGTAATTACTACAATTTGTTTTTCTCTATGTTTACATTGTATACAAATTTACCAAATTAAGAGCTTGTTATATGATTTATTTGTTTTCTGATGTTGGTATTTTTGGCAACAGAAGAAGATTGTGGATCAACGACAACAAGCTCAAGAAGGAAACTGTCGTTGGAGATTGAGAATTACGAGCGACAATGTCCACGTAGAGACCATAATTTGATGAGTGAAGGAGAACAAACAGAGGCAAAGCAAGGGAAATATGGGAAGAAACTGAGCGATGGCCAAGAGAGTTCACAAGTTTTGGATGAGATTTATCGGCTTAGTGAGGCTGAGTTGTTTGTGTCATCAAATTGGGTAAAAAGATGGAATTTGAATCATGACGATTTTCAGTGCATTGGTGAAGAGTTGGAGTTGCAAATATTTGGTCAGTTGCTAGAGGAGGTTGTGGATCATCAGTCGTGAAACCAAAAAAAAAAATATATATATATATATATATTTGTAAGATCTCTAACCTTTGTAGATTACATTAGATTAACCCATTATAGTAACTTTTACTTTGCACACAGAAATAAAGTCGTCTATGAGTTTCTTGCTTTATTGTATAATAATGTCAATATTCATTTCCTGATATTGTGATATGGCTCAGAAGTCTACTATATGACTTGGGCTAAACCACTCATTGATCACCACATATGTGCATGTTTGAATTCTTTACTTGGTCCTACTAATTACCATTTCCCTATCTTTTGTGAATTACGAGATATTTTATCAATAGTCAGATTTCAGAACATTGTTCATACAGGGTACCTTTTCTTTTAATCTCTAGAGATGCTTGTTCAGACACCCAAAACTCAGATATAATGGGGCATTTGGTAGAGGGATTCGTTCCTTGATTCGAATCATGATTCGTGATTCGCTACAGTATTTTCTCTCACAAAAAATACACGTAAATCGAAAATGATTCGAATCACATAATTTGAATCCTCCAACCAAACAAACTTAATTGAATTGATTATGTACGGTATTAATCTAAAGGAATCCTAGTACAGGGTTGGTATGTCAATATGTCACTGCCACAAAAGCACTACCCCGTAGTTCATTTGTTTATTTATATGTGAAACAGGAAAAGTCTTAAAGGAAAATTACGGAGGCATTTGAAACTCATTTTAAAATGATTTTATTTTTTTGTATAAAAATAAAAATAAAAATATTTTTAATTTCAGATAGAAATTATTTTTAAAAATACGTTTAGTAATTTTATTAAAAGATTATTTTTAGTATAAAAAATTTATTAATATCTATATTTCTTTCTCTCTGGTCGAGAGAGGAGAAAACGAAAATAAAAAATGAAAAATAACTAAACGTCATTTTTCATTTCTCTATCATTTTACACTAAATAAAAAAATCGTTTTCATTTATGTTTTTTGTCTTTATTGCGTCAAATACCGTTTGAAAAGGTTTTCATTTTTTCTTTTTTGAAAAACGTAAAAAATAAAAATGGGATCAATTTCAAACACGGCCTAGATATCTATTTAAAAACACCTCTATTAACTCTTGCTGCCCATTATGGCTACTGCTTCATTTTTACCTGGAAAATTATGCTCCATTTAATTCGTTAGTTTGAATTTTATCGGTTTAAATTTTTTAATTTGAATAGAAAAATTTTAACTATGTAGTTTATATTGTAATTTAAATTGACGTTTAGATTTGTAGTTAAAATTTTAATTTGAACATGAAATAAAATTTGAATTTGTGTTTAGTAGTTGTGAAAAGCAGAGAGAGTATGCACTTTTCACTGTTCAAAAATGGTTTGAACAGTTGAACTTGAGGGGAGAGCTAAACTTTAAGTTAGGTCGCTTAGCTTAATTCAAATGGGAAATATAATTCAAACTGCATGTTGACCAAACGACAGTTCAAACCCTACTTACTGTTCAAACTGAGTTGAACTGAACTAAACTAATGAAACGAGACTACATATGTTGAGGCTTTTAAAATGTTGGTCATTGTTTTGGTCTTTCACAATGCATGCCCCCCAAGAATAAGACATATTACAACAAGAAATTTAGGAGTTTCTCTGGTAAGATAATTCTATCAATAGTTTTCAATTTACGACCATTGGACTTGGTCAAAATCATATAAGATTGAAAAAAATATACAGAACAGATAATTTTTAATATAAATAAATAAAAAACTATTGGTAGTAATGGGTTGTTAGTTGATGGATTCGTACCCTGATTCAAATCATGGTTCATAGTTCGCTAATATTTTTTCTCATAAAAAATACAAGTAAATCGATAATAATTCTAAATCATGAACCAAACGTCCACTTTTTTTTCAGACTCTACCAAAAAGGGTTCCAAAATTTAATTGTTCTGCATCATATATTCAACATTTTCATCGAACTTTTCATATAAAATAAAATATTATTTCACACCTCTTGAGTCCTGACTTCTAAATGTTACGTTGTAAATAAATTTTTTGTGATGACTAATTTTTCAGTCCTTCATGAAGAACTATCCTACACCATTGCATGTAGAAATAAGAGGTATTACATGGCAATTATTTTCTTTAAAAAAAACAAAACAAAAGTTTCTCCCGTAGTTTGTCATACCGATAATCTTAATTTTTTATTGTTAGATTTGATTAAAATCACACCAAATTGAAAAGATATACAGAATAGACAGATTCTGATACAAATCTTACAGTTAAAAAGTAAAAAATTACTAATAACCTATTTTTACAAAGACTACTAGAGAAAGTCAAAAAAAAAAAAAGGATAACAACCCTTAAAATATATCGACACTTATTATGTTGATAAATAGAAATGTTCATTTCCCCCTTGCTTCACCTAATATAGAGGTATTTGGACTACATTTATATATCTTTCTAGTGCTCTTGCCACTAACAATTACCACCAAAAAATGAAAAGTTGATTTAAAAGACGCAAATAAATTGACACAGCAGGAACCTGAACCAGAACCTCTATCCTTTCTTTTTGTTAGTGCTCCAACTCTCCCCAATTGGAATTTGGAAACCAAAGAACCAATGACAATGAATCTCGCCTTTTGAAAGCCGAAAGCAAAACGCAGAATTCCAAAAAGCAAAAACACCACCATGACATGTTGCAAAATGGAAAGTTGGACAAAAAAGCTTAGCACCTTGGATTTACGTCGTAAAATCAGATGGGAAATTCCAACCGTTCGATGAAGTAGGCATGGTCATCCAGATTTCATGAAAAACGTAATTTTATAGATTAATTTGAAAGACTAAATTACAGAACACATAAAATTATACAACCTCTCCCAATCCAAATTTAGAAATTGAATCCGGGGGTAGTTTTTAACAATCAGCATCTTTCTGGTCTCAAATGGCATATTACCAAAAGAAAGACGACCAAAAGAAATAATTACTAAACCCTGTTATTCTTACGAAATAAGAACCTAATATTACATGAGCAAGACCTCTTTGTCCTGCTTAACTTCTCTGATTCTTTCCTCTCCCCCTCCCCTTCTCCAGTTTCTTCAACCTAAATATTATGAATATCAAATAATAATTCAAAAAATGGCATACAAAAAAAAAAAAAAGAGTCAAAAGGAAGAGATCATGGGATTTATTGATGTTGCATTAAGCCACCATCTGCTCCTGCTCCATGTACATCTGCTCCACCCAAGCTGGGAGCATCTCCGGCACAGGAGTGTCGAAATGGCATTGTTGCTGCTCCTCAAAGCTATTGTTGTTATACTGCACAGTTTTTTTAGGTTGGGGCTCAACGACCAGGGACTGAACCCAAGACACATCAGGCTCATCCACGGTGGCTGGCGTTGAGGCTGCAGCTGTGGCAGCAGCATAACTTCCACCGCTGCTACGCAGCCCAAAGGAAGCAGATTTTCTCAGCTTGTTTAGCTCCTCTCCCTGAATACCCCAATCCAATTTGCCATCAGGAGACCCCCAGTCTGAAAGATTGGAGGACGCCATTATGCTTGAACCTGCAGGGGAAGAAATCCCAGAATGACGGTTAACAACGCTGCGCTCAATGAAGCTCTGGCTTCGCTTTGCAAACGCAGCAGCCCGCGCACTCAAAACAGCTGCTGCTGATCCGCCAGATGTGTCGCCAAACAAAGGAGAGGCTCTTGCAGGAGAGGATGAGAGGCTAATTGGGTAGCTTGAGTTGAGCTGTTGATTCATGCTTTGGCGCATCTGAATCCCGGTTGGAGACTGCAGCTGGGATGCAGTGGTGGTGTCAAGTGAGAGACCCTGTAATTGAGACAAAATTGCAGGATCAAGAGATCCAAATACATCTTCAAGGTTAGTAGGCTTCACCCCTCCAAGTCTGTTCAACTCCCCAGTTCGATCCCCGAGCATTGAAAAGGCCGAAGGATTGGATAAGCCATTGTTCCAGCTGGAGGGAGAGGAGATACCGGCTATCTCGTCCCTTAACTGCTGCTGCCTACGGCGGTGAGTTTCAATGTCAAAATTCATATCTCTAGCACTCAGGGCAGATTTCAGCCTGCTTCCTGGGAGCTGCAAGCTGGGAGGTGCAATGTTAGATTGGTTTTGCCACATGTTTCCGCCCATAGGCGAAGATGCTCCAGATGGAGTCATGGGCGGTGTCGAAGGAGGCATCAAAACAGAAGGAGAACCAAGGGCAAGTGGGGTAATAGACCCCATGTCCAGAGAAGAAGCGCTGGCTGAGAAGGATCTCGGTGAAGGCACAGCGGAACCAGTTGAAGCATACAAAGGTCGCAGCTCTTCTGGTTTGTGAGCAAAGAAACAGACCCTTCTTTGGCACCCAGTCTCATCCTTGCAGAGACGGGTGCGGTACTGAGCAGGGTGAAGCCAACACTCGAAAATACCATGTGCATACTCGCAAGCATCTCCCTGCCTACAGGACCCTTTTCTAAATTCCGGGCAGGGGACACAGCTATAGTGATATTTCCTCGGATCACGCCGCCTTGCATTTTCCCCGGGGTGGACGAAGGGACACTCGGTCCAGTCATGTGAGTACGCCCTTGAGCAAGGCTTGATCTTGAAAGTATACATCCTAAAATCATCTGTGCTATAAATCCCATTCTTGATGTCTGGAAGAGAGAGATCAACAGGGTACTCTTTCTTCTCCACCCCATCCTTCGCGGCTCTAAGAGTCAAAATCTCTGGTCTTTCTTCCTCTTCCAATTCGTCAACTACTTGCTCAGGCAAACCAAAAGCTTCGTCAATACCGTTGGAACCATTCAACATCGCATCCAAATCTTTCTTCTTCAAGTTGAACGCTGAGCTCCGAACGGGCAAGATCAAGTCACCCGGTCTGTTTCCACTTGCATCAAGAGAATTGGCGTCGGCAGAAGCAGCAAGCAAGAGCTTGACAACCTCATCCGAAGCAGCAGAGGCGCCAGCAGTGGCACAATGGAGAGCTGTGGCCTTATCCGAACCACAAGACCTATTAACATCAACACAACCTATTTCAAGTATATAATTCAAGACATCTTTGCTTCCGAACATGGCGGCGATCATGAGGGGAGTCCTCTCCTCAAAACCCAGCTTCTTTGAGCCAATTCTCCCCCCATACCACAAACTTGCTTCATCAATGTCAAGGCCTTCTTCTTCTACCGCGCTTTTGAAGCCGACGAGGTCATCAGAGGCGGACAGCTCAAGCAAAACCGAGTTATAACGGAGCCCTTCTTGCTTCTCTAACTCACCGTCCATGATCAAACCAGCGGCTTCTGGTTTCCTCTTGGAACCACTGCACATGGAGAAAAAGCTCTCTGCGAAGACCCCCAACAAAAGTGTGTTACTATAAAAACTCAAGAGCAAATTTTCACAACCCTCTTCCAGAAATTACAGCATAAGTTGATTTTTTGTGGGGAAAAAAAGGAAAGCAAAAAAGAAAGAATAGTACAAAGAAGGGAGAAGATTCAATTACATATAAAGCAACGAAAGTCAATAGGTACAGAGAAACCAAAATAGAAGGCCAAA
Organism: Morus notabilis; assembly: GCF_000414095.1. Classification (NCBI taxonomy): domain Eukaryota; kingdom Viridiplantae; phylum Streptophyta; class Magnoliopsida; order Rosales; family Moraceae; genus Morus; species Morus notabilis. The sequence goes on along the minus strand of NW_010361331.1, from coordinate 40,023 downwards.
AAAGGCGTCTTTTAAAAACTTTCACACATTAAAATTAAAACAAAGTTACAATATTTAGCCATCAATACCATGTATTTACACAATAAGCAGCCAAATTCAGGCAACAATGAAACATAAATCCGTTACTTTCCCAAAAACAGAACCAGATAACAGAAAACAACTACTCGTTCGTTGGCAGAGGAAACTGTAAAACATATAAAACGAACCTTCTAGACTTTCTAGAATTTTACAGCTAATAAATTTCAAGAAACAACAACAAACGCATAAAAAAGAAAAAGAAGAAAAAGAAAACTAAGGAGCCAAGCTTCAAACTTCTCCGCTATTTTCTCGCATTTTCTCAGCAAACAAACAAAGAAATACTCAAAAGAAAACTAAAAGGCAAACAAACCCATGTCGAATTCGAATTCAAAGAGCAAAAATAATACGACGTACCTTAAAAATGGATGCGAAGAAGAAAGAACTCAAAAGCTAGCTGGGTCAGAAACTCAGAAACCCACCAGAGGCATTTAAGATTTTATTAATAACTAGTTAGAAAAGACGACCAAAAAATGAGAGAAGAAGGAAGACTTTTCTTTTCCCTCCCTTTATTATGAGTCAAAAAGACGAGCCTATGAATGAAGCTACCCACTCTGGCTCCTCCGTCACCCTCCCCAACTTTTGTTTTTCCTTTTTTTTTAAAAAAAAAATTTATTTTCTTTCTTTATGCGAAAATGAAATGCAAATTCAAATGCACCCAAAATGAAATGAAGGCCAAATGAAATGAAACGACGAAATCTTTTTCTAATAAAATGTGGGTCCCGTGTGTCTTATAATATCTAAAACCGACTTCGAGTGCGGCAGCGACACGTGTAATCAATCCAATAGAAACGGCCTTACCAAAGTGCGCTGTTCGAGATTCCGGATTGTCACGCTGTACGCGTTTTTGGCCTTTGTGTGATGACGTGGACGTACCACTACCGTCAGCGTGTCACCTGAGGCCACAAAAAGTTCGTTGTTTGTGCTGTGATTATTGGTCCGTCGATTTTATAAGTGCAGTTATCAGGTGAGGATATTGGTTCAGAGCTTCTACACACTTTAATTTGAAAAAAAAAAAAAAAAAAAAAAAACAAACTAGTTACGTGATATTTTTGAAATTACAATTTTTACTACTTTGTTTGAGATGGAATATACTATGGTCTATTTAGGGTCCGTTCACTTCGCTGATTGGAGTTTATAATTTGAGTTGAGATGTGATTTTATGTGAGAGCTTTTTACTGTAGCAAAAAAAAAAAAAATAGATGTAACTGTTTCTGAGAGCTTTTTACTGTAGCAAAATTCAAATTCTAAACTCGAATCGGTGAAATGAACGGGACCTTAGTTCGTTAATTTAAAATTTTAATTTGAATTGAAATATAATTTTATATAAGAGTCTTTTATTGTAGTAAAAAAAATTAAAAAAAAATTATTTATAAGAGTTTTTTACTATAATAAAATTTAAATTCTAAACTCAAATTAATAAAATGAACGAGAATTAAGTGAATGACACTAGTAATTTTCAAGAGGGACAAAATGGTTAAGAATAAGTCAAGTAGTTTGACAACAAGTTCTAAACAGAGAAGGTAAATAAAAAAAAAGTAGAGATGTGAAATTAAAAAGGACATTTTAAAAAAATTAAAACAGAAGAAAAACAAAAAATATCACTCAAGATAGTAAAAATATTATTTATGTAACAGCACTTAAAAATAAATAATTGTTATTTAAGTAATAACGAGAAAAGAAATGTTATAATGACACATAATTATTTAAAATAACATAAATAATAAATATGTAAAATCATAACAAACTATATACTTTTATCTTTTAAAAAAAAGGATCCCTACTGCATTTATGTTTAGTGAGTTTTAGAATTTTTTTTATGTACATTGTTTTGTTCTTTTAACCATTTTATTCACGTTAAAATAGTGATTGACGTGTGATCTTTGAGATTTCATCTGAAAATAAACAATTCAATAGTTAGGCCTCTAAAATGAATGTGGAGAGTTAAAATAAGATTAATATATAGGTTATTAATGAAAGCAATAAAGACAAAAAACGATTGACGACCCATATAAAATATTTTAACGAATAAAAGAAAGTTACCAATTTCTTGGAAGAGGAGGTAAAGAAAATTAGTGATTAAGTAAATGATTATTATTCTTAAACAAATAAAAGTACATCACTATTTTATTAAATATTATTATTTTAGCTTGAAAATAAGATAAATAAGTTTTTTCCCTAATGATACCAACATACAAGTACAAGTTTTCTCTCTAAACATCTTCATTTTTGCGTGAATTAAAAAATAGTGTGATCTATAGCCCCGTTCACTTCGTTGATTCGAGTTTAAAATTTGAGTTTTTCTACAGTAAAAAGTTCTCATAAACAATCACATCTAACTTTTTTGCTACAGTAAAAAGCTCTCATATAAAGTCACATCTCAACTCGAATCAGCGAAGTGAACGGGACATATATATATATATATATATGCATGTCTTTTTATTGCCTCACTTTTCACTATCTTTTTTCTTGCATTCCTTTTTCTTTTCTTCTCTAGCTAGTGGCTACTGGCTAGTGCTGGTATTGGCATTATTGTAAATTGTGAAATGAGCAATGACTCAACGAGCATCCAGGTCTACTTGAAGCCATCGACCAAGGGATTGTTATTTTAGAGTGTAACTTAAGTATAATTTTTGAGTTGAATTTGAATTATAATTTGAGTTAAAGTTATAATTTAAATAAAATTGAGTAAAATTAAATAAAAATAAAACTTAAAAGAACGTAAATTTAAATAAAGTTGTAACTTGAATTTGAATTTTTTTAAAATTTTATTGTAAAAGAACAACCCGAAATGCACATGACAAGAGCAATAGTTTCTAGAAGCTTTTACTTTTTTTTTTTTTTCTCCCTGTATGGCTAAAAAATATATCAACTTTTCTCTGCGTTTTCCTGCAGAATAATTTGAATTCGGACTCAGATTATAAAAACGACAATTTTTAATAACTTTTAGGTAAAAGTCCACTTTGGAGTGCTGTCATTTCCTATTCCAAGCAAATTTTTCTTCCTATTTAATAGGCGAAGAATGTTATCCATTGAGCTAGTTTGAAATTTGCTCAAAATCGGCTGTGTCTAAAATGCCCATAAGTGTGTGTGAGACGTGCTTAAATAATTTTCAATCTAAATGTTAATGTTAATTATATATTTATTATTAAAATATATAATATAGTATGTTATTTTTATTTTTATTTTAATACATAATATTATTTAAAATATTAAATTTATATTTTCTCATAATTAGTAAGCTCTGAGAGTTGTAAAAATAAATTTTTATGTTTAAAATAATTAGAAAACATAAAAATTACATTGATTATATGAAAAAGTAAATATTTTAACTAATAATAATCAAATGTCAAATTTCTCATATTTTATATTTGATAAAAAATTTATTACAAAATATAGCATATAAAAAATTGAACACAATAAATAACATTGCATTAAAGATACTCTTAGTTGTCTAATAATTAAACCGCAAGTTTAGAAGCTCTCTAGCTTTCCATTTCTATGTGTGTAAATTCTATTGAGGAATATATGTTCAACTATTTTCACTCCAAAAGGTAGATTTTATTGGTCGGATGTTTTTTTCAACAACACATTTCCCAATTTGATTAATTTCATGTTTTTTTTTTCATAAAGATTAATTTCACGAATTTAACTTAGGTGAAAGAATGAATTAAGCAAAAGTGAAAAGAAGTTGACCAAAGAAAATGATAGGCTGGAAAAGTTTGAAAAAAATACGGGAGATAGCATGCCAAACAAAATGATTGGGTAGGAAAAGTGTGATAAATGATCGAGATAACATGTTTTTTTTTTTTTTTTTTTTTTTTTTTTTTTTTTTTTTTTTTTTGAGATAGCATGCAATCTGAAAGAATTTATAAAGGAAAAAAAAGGCTTTAAGAAATACCTATTACTGCTCACATCAATTGACCTCAATGTGTCTCTAAACATAAAATCTTGTATTTCTTTTCTTTCATTTATAGTTTTGTTGTATACATGTATTCAGATTTGTATTATTATGATGCTTAAAACTTATCGTAGCAAAAGAAACGTCTCACATTTAACCATCTTTTTCTTACACAAGATTATAATAATAGGACGTTAACATAGTTTTTTATACACGTGTCCACGTCAATGAAACATTTAAGTAACTTATAATTTATTAGGTTTTGCATTCTTAAGAGAGAATTGATATAGACGAAAGTACACTTCTATGAATTAGGACATTTCATTAGAAAAATATATAAAAATTTTAAGAAACAACAATAGAATATGAAAGTTGGAATTGGAGGTTGAAAGTCCAAGACAAAGACTATATAAAGTAATAAAGCATTTCAATCTAAATGGATAAGCATAAGAACAAGCATTGGGGGGTTGTACCTTTCCCATGAGAAAATCCCAACTCGCGCATAAACTCTATTCAACCTACACCGTTGATCGTGATGTGCAAAAAAAATTTAGACGGATGCGATTGATTGGGGTGATGATGCATTGACAAGGAAGAGCAAAAGATTGAGAAAAGTCGACGAGTGTGTGGAAATTGGCGAGAGGGCCCACCGACCCACAAAACGACATGAAAAGATTGCATTCAAGGTCGGGTGGAGGTGGGACCCATGAAAATACCCCGATCAAGTCAGAAGCATTTTGATGTCGTTTTCGTCTTGTGGAATAGACTAATAGAGGCATCGTGTGTCTATGATCCAATTACTTTTCTCCCCCATCACCATCATGCCCTCGTTAGATTCTCATTAAAATGTTGGAAAAACAAAAATGGACGGCGTCTTTGTTTGGCCTTTTATTGGTGTGCTTATTTATTATTTTTATCTAATTTATCTTTCTTGTTGACGCTGAACTTGGACTTAATAATACCAATATTAAAAAATAAATTATTAATTTTGATGCATTATGACACCTGATTAAAAGCATATACTAAATAGAGACAACAAAGCAAATATTGTATTACAGTACGTGAAGGAAATTATAAATAACTAAACTTTGAAGGCCCTAACTAGCATTTGTCGAGTTAGAATGAGAAAGAAAATAAGAGCACTGTTATTCATTCTAATGCAGTTAAAATTCCGCTACTTTTATAACTCATAAGTTGGGTCATGTTAAGTAAACGTTTCATGAGTGATGCTGTTTTTATCCACAAGAAGATAAATATTGTTTTTAAAAAATAGTGCTATGAAAAATAGTGCTGTGAAAAAGTAATTTATGAAGAAATACTATTTTAGATGTGAGTATTAAGCTTTGCTATGGAATGACTAAGATAAACCACATCCCATCAACACGTTGATGGCATTTGAAGGGAATAAAGTAATTAGCCTTTAAAGACAAGTTGTTAGATGAGGCTACTGATGAGTGAGTTTTACTCGATCATTTAATATCATTTTATACTTAATATCTAGTTGGTTTTTGAGGTTTTTATTAGTTTTTATGTGTGTTTTCGTTCTTTGTTTGAAGGTTAGGTGAAAGTCTATAATTTGGAAGGTTTTGGACAAATTTCAGTGGAAAAAGACAGCAAACATAATGCTTAGGTGCCAATCTGTAGCGCCTTAGCACTGAGTTTTACAGAATCAGCGCAGTGGGGCAGAATGGGTGGCGCCTTGGCGCTGAAGTCTGACGGAATCAGTGCAGTGGGGCAGAATGGGCAACGCTTTGGCGCCCATGACAGCGCCGCAGCACCCAGGATTTTTACACAGCAGCGCCGCAGCGCTAGGAACTCAGCGCCGCGGCGCTACGACGCGAGAAAAGACGCTTTTTGAAGGCCAATCGCGAGAAAACTTACCCGTTTTGACCCTAATGCTCTGAAACATATAAATAGATGATTCTACGGCAATTAGAAGGGACTTTTGGACTGGAGAGTGATGGCTGACTTTTGAGAGGAGATTCAAGAAGAAAAAGGAGAATTGAGTACGGAGAAGAAGAACGGCAAAAATCTGGAGACGAAGACGCTTCAATTCAACTCCAAACTAGTTCTTTTCTATCCTTTCCAATGATTAAGACTTTGTTTAGGAATTTATCTTGTTTAGAGATGAACTAATTTCTTTTTCTAGGGCTACGATGTAGCTGAATTATGAATGTTCAGATTCTCAATCTTCTTTTTAAGTAATTGATGTTTAATCCATATATGCTGAGTATTTCAATTTATTCTTAATGCTTGTGATTGTTTGGCCAACTATTACATGATTTTGTATTTGATTTGAGACTGAGAAGTGATAATTAAATAAGCTCTTAATTGAAAAATCATGAGTTGCTCATAGGATAGAGATATCTATGATGCTTGTGCAGTTCTTTTGAATTTCTTGCACTTAATGATTTTCAACAGGTTTAGAAGTTTGACAGAGATGTAGATTTTGCTTGTTGGATTAATATTATTGTTGCTTGAGAAAAAATAATAATTGCTTTAAAGAAATTGCTGTCAGTATAAGATTGAATGTTAATTTTCTTAAATTATGGGAATTTGAACATGATTAATTTTAGTGAAATCGGAAACCCTAGAGTCTTAATCTATTGAATTTTCTTCCATTGCTTAGCATTGTTTAATTTATTTAATTGTTTTAGTTTTGCTTTACTTAATTTTATAAACTATCTTTTCAAGTATTCAAATAAAATTAGGGTTAATATAATTTCGGTAATTAGTAAACAACAATGCTCGTGGGATGATATTCTTATTCACTATTGTATTACTTGATTGCAATAGCGTATACTTGCGTTACGATTTTTCACAATAGCTACTTGGTCATATATAGGTGATGCAAATACTATGTGGGATATCATGACCAGCTGCATTAGAAAAGTGACAAAGGAGGTACTAGGAGAATCTAGAGGTAAAGGCCCCAGGGAAAGAAACTTGGTGGTGGAGTAAGGAAGTTCAAATGGCTATTAGGACTAAAAGGGATTTATATAGCGATCTACCAGAGTGTAAGGATGTTGAAACTTCTAATAAGTACAAAGAAGCGAAGAAAGAAGCTAAGCGAGCAGTTGGTAAGGCTCGATCTACTTACTTAGATGAGGTATATAGGAAACTTGGGACTAGATAACGAGAGAAGGATATAGATAAACTAGCTAGGATAAGAGTAAGAAAGTGTCGGGACCTAAATCAAATGGGGTGTGTTAAGGATGATACAGATCAGGTTCTGATAAAAGATAAAGGCATTAGGGAAAGGTGGAGGAGTTAGTTTAAGAAGCTTTATAATGATGATCATACGATAGAGCTTGACGATCTTAGGTCACAAGGAGAACCTAATGTGATGTATACAAGAAGAATCAGAGTCTCGGAAGTTAAAAATGCACTACGAAAAATGAAAAATAGGAAGGTTGTAGGCCAGATGATATTCAATAGAGGTTTGGATGGCGTTAGAAGATGTTAGAATTGTGTGGCTCACTAAACTTTTTAATGAGATACTTAAGAAGAAGCATATGCCTGATACATGGAGGAAAAATATTCTTGTCCCCATCTTCAAGAATAAAGGAGATGTGCTGAATTGTAACAATTATAGGGGCATAAAGTTAATAAGTCACATTATGAAACTTTGGGAGAGAGTTATTGAAAGGAGATTAAGGGCCACAACTACTATCTCAGGTAACCAATTTGGCTTCATGCCAAGCAGATCAACCACATAAGCCATTTTTCTTCTTAGGATGCTGATGAAAATGTACAGAAAAGCCAAGACGGACTTACATGTGGTCTTTATAGATTTTAAAAAGGCATATGATAGGGTACCGAGGAAAGTTTTATGGTGGGTGCTAGAAAAGAGAGGAGTGCATGTGGGGTATATCAAGGTAATTAAGGACATGTACGATGTGGTGGTCACAAGTGTGAGAACTGCTGGAGGCTACATGGTAGAGTTTCCCATTCGGATCGGCCTTCATCAAGGATATGCTTTTAGTCCTTATCTTTTCATCATTGTGGTGGATGAATTAACAAGAGAAATCCAAGATAGAGTTCCTTGGTGTATGCTTTTTGTGGACGATATTATTTTAGTTGATGAACATACAGAATGAGTTAACCGTAAGTTAGAACTATGGAAACAGACTCTCGAGATGAAGGGATTTAAGTTAAGTAGGACGAAAACTGAATATATGCATTGTAGGTTTAGTAACTCAAGTAATCAGAGTGATGAAATTTCTTTAGATGGTGTGGAGATTGGGGCTTCTAAAAAGTTAGGTACCTTGGGTCTATAGTACAGTATGAAGGAGATATGGAAGAGAATATTCAACATATGATTAAGGCATGGTGGGTTAAGTGGAAGAATGTTACGAGAATTTTATGTGATGACAATATGCCTATTAAGTTGAAAGGAAAGTTCTATAAGATTGCCATCCGCCTAGCTATGTTATATGATAGTGAATTTGGGCCATTAAGAGACAACATATATCTAAGATGAGTGTGGCAGAAATGCGTATGTTAAGATGGATGAATGGTCATACAAGAATAGATTGCATAAGAAATGAAGTTATTCATAGTAAAGTAGGTGTAACACCAATAGAAAATAAGGTGCGCGAAGGCCGCTTGACGTGGTACGGACATGTCCAACGTAGACCGTTAGAAGTACCAGTTCGTGCTTGAGAGGACATTCTTATACCTAATACTATGAGAGAGGGGTAGAATAAGAATTACATAGACCGAAGTAGTTAGGAAAGACATTCTAGATCTAGGCCTTCAAGAAAGTTTAATTTCTAACATAACTGTGTGGAAAAGTGAAATCTATATAGCCGACCCCAATTAAGTTGAAATTAAGGTTTGTTGTTGTTGTTATAGTAGTGCTATGAAAAAGGACATGCTTGTAACCAATAAAAGAATTGGATGGATTTTTTTTTTCCCTGGAAAGAAATAGATGGATTTAGAGATTGGAACTTCCAAATATAACCAATTTGGACAAGAATTTAAGTTCATTGATGCCTACCCTATTTCCGGAACACCTCTAGGTTCCATGTCTTAAGCTGTCGTTTTTAAGAATCTCTGTAAGTTCCAGTTGTTTGGATCATGACTTTATTAAGTTCGAGAAGAACTAATTGAAGAACAACAAAGAATATCAAATTTGGACCGAAAGTTGAGGTTAGAAATTAGAATACAGCTATTGTAGCTTCTGAGTTGGGTTAACAGTTGTGTCTTCGATTATAACATAAGAATAAAGAGATTTGGGAGATTGAAGAAAAGTTCGTTTATCTTGTAAACTTAGTTCTTAAGGAAGAAAATAGAGTTTCAGTTTTTTTTTTTTATTGAAGAAAAGAAAATAAAGTTATTTGGATTCTTGGAAGATTAAAGAAGGTTTACCTAGTTAACTAAGTTCATGAAAAATAAAAATGAGTGTATTAATGTATTTTGTAAATCAAAACTAAAAATTACCGCAATAACTTCTATTTGCTGAAAAAAAAAAAAAAATGAAAACAAGGTTTTTCTCCGAAGAAAATTGGGAAATTTGCGCTCCTTGAGTCACTGATTTTTGTTGTGTGTATTTCTCTTACAAATGTGTCATTCTTACGTTGATACATAACGAGAGAGAATGTGAGACATAAATTTTATAGTGTTTAAAAAAAAGTACATAAGTATTTATGCTTACATAGTAAGGGGGTGATTCCTCTGGATTTTTCTATTTTCTTTAAATGAAATGGCAACGTTTACACTCGTGGGTGATTTAGAGGAATACCATTTTTCAAAACAGATGATATTCAACTATCTTTTTAAAAATTTAAGCTTAATTTAAATATAAAAATAATACAAGTGAATAATTAGACTTCAAAATAGTACCCATGCTTCTATATATTAAAAAAAATACTCAGCATAATCTATAAAATTTACGTAAATAATAAATACTCAGCATAATCTATAAAATTTACGTAAATAATAAATTTATAAAACTAAATTAAGTAAATAATAAATTTTAAAACTATTTAAAATAAATAATAAATTTATAAAACTAAATTACGTAAATAGTAAATTTTAAAATTATTTAAAATAAATAGCAATTTACCTTACGACTGGTTAAGAAAATTACGTACTAAAAAAATCTTTATTTACATGGAAAAAAATCTTTCACCAATTGTTAGAAAAAAATTTACATAAAAAAATATCTTCTTACTAGTTATAAAACAAAATTAGTGTTTACTTTAAATAATTTTAAAATATCATATTTACTTTAATTATTTATTATAAATCTGTTATTTACCTCATTCATTTTTTCTTTATATTAATGGACAACAAGATAGACAGGTGGCCCATTTAAGTAATCTCTTGCTTGTTTTTGCATGAGTGAGGCCTTTGGGATAAATATGGGTATGCCATTCGTTTCGACTTTGGCAAGAACATAGAAGTATTCTGGGTATTTGGATGTTCAGAGTTGACATGCTGCCCTATCATGGGCCAAATTCAGTCGAGATAGTAGGGGTGAGTTGGCGAAAAACCATCAATATTGTAAAACACCATTTTTTATATCCAGAAATTTCTCTACCAAATCCTATGACCTTTGATTGTTTGTAAAGTACTATTTTGAGCTTGTAAAAAGAAATATATTTGATTTCATATATTTATTCTCTCTTCTTTCTTCTCGGCCGCTAGCTTTTTTATGCTTCTCTCTTCATTTTCTCTTCCCTTCCTCATCTCTCTCCTCTTTTCTTGGTCACTGGCTCTCTCTCCTCCTTCAGACGCCATATAAGGCACTGCAGCTAGATCCTGTTTGGGAGTTGTAACACTGATCACTAACCAGCTTAGCTTTCTACTAAACTCAGTTGGAAGAGTACTGTCACTAAACCGTACATTTCAAAAATCTTACATAGGCGGAAAAAATAGTGAAATTAAGATAATTACATGACAAACACGATTAGCATAAGATATTTCAAGCCCTTCCTTGGGATTCGTTTAACGAAGTAGGACGAGGCAACGTTTAAAACCATCCTGACTGATTAAAAACAAACTTAAAACAAAAGTACTTTAATGAAGCCCGTGAAAGTTTAGAAAACAGGTGTTTCCTACAACAACATTAGTTTATTATGTATATGGACTTCATGTCGTCGGTTTCCGAAAGAGTTTCAGCCCGCCTTTATACCATTCCAGTACTAAAATCTTCATTACTTGTGTAATAAAAACTTTGTGAGCTAAAAGCCAAGTGGAACAAAAGTAGAATGCAAAAATAATGAAAATAAAGTTTCTACTTAAAAAACATTTTTCAACGAGTTTCCAAAACATTTCATTTAGATAAAAGCAACCATTTAAATCACATTTGAAAACCCTTGAGACATGGCACATATTGGGTACGAAATCATGCATCGTTCATTCATTTTACTTTTAGGTTTGGCTAAATACGTTAATGGGGCCTCTACGCTGGTATCAATCATGTCCCTTTTAGAACCCATCTGTGAGTATCAGTCATGTCCCAATGACACTTTAACTCTCATTACTGTCATTAGGATCCTACGTTGGTATCAATTAAGCCCCTGTCGGGACCCATCCATTGGTATCGCCCAGTCTTAGTGACAGTATACTTTAGTTATGAAGCTACCACTTTTCGCATATTCCCATCATTTAGCGGATGAAAACCTTTAAAGCATTAAAAATGTATTGTAAAATCTTTCAATAAATCATGCTTTTCATCGCTTTTTCATTTTTTATAAACTTTTTTTAAAAAAGTAAACAATCCTCAGCATTTCGTAAACTTTCCAAGAAGGTAATAGTTCATAACATCTCATTCAAAGCTTTAAACATGAGTAAAAGCAATCAAAACACTATATCATATGATTATAAGTTTTCATGACGCAGTCAGTAGAATCCTATTCATGTTTTTTAAAAGTGCCCGAGGCGTATGCCCCAAGGTGAGCCTCGTGGCGATGCGGAAAGGAAAGGCCTCAGAGCGTACGCTCTAATGTGCTGGGGATAAGGCTTACACCTCATCTAAGTGAGGCATATGTAGGGGTGACGATTCGAATTAGTAAGTTATGTTCGTGTCAACCCGTTTATTAATCGTGTCAAAAAATATTAACTCAAACACGACTCGTTTATTAAACATATCAAAAATATCAACCCAAACACGATTCATTTATTAATCGTATTAATTGTGTCAACCTGCATAACTCATTTAAATTGATATATTGAATAAATAATTAATATAATAATGACTTATTTAACACGATCATAACAGGTTTAACATGCTTATTGGTCAATTTATCTTTTCCTTTAAGAAAAGTAAATGAATTTTACATACAAATATTAAAATTCATATTATTTGTATTAAATATGTCATATAAACTTTCATATTATATCATATATCATTAAATTACAGATGATACATATAGTTAATCGTGTTAGGAGGCCAACACTAACCCATCCCGTTTATTAATCGTGTTAATCATGTCAACCCCATTATGACTCAAACTTATTTATAATAAACCCAAACCCACTAACTTTGTACAGGTTTCGAGTCGTGTTTCGTGTCAGGACTCAAATTGCCATCCCTAGGCGTGTGCTTTCGTGTTATGCCTCATAGCGTTTTTTAGATATATGCCTCTTTCAAAAGTGATTTTCAGAGGGTAATCTTTGACAAATACCCATTGAAAGTGCACGAGTCAAAATTTTTACTATTTATTCTTGATTCATAACGTTTATAGTCAAATAATTATACTAACAAAAGAGTATTTATCAAGAATAAAGTATAAAAATCTAGACTCATACACTCTCAAGAGTAAATTATCTATTTTTTTTCTTTTCCGAGGATTTTTTAACCCAAATTGATGTTGGGCCTTAACTCTTAATGAAACCCGAATTGAATAGGCCCTTTATCAGTTGAAAAAAAAAAAAAAAAAACCCCCCCTAACCAGACAAATTAGTGGTTGCCTCATCTCATTCGCAATATCACGCTCTCTCCCTCCCACCTCTCCTTCTTCTTCGCGACAAGCCAACAACAGTGAACAACCTTCTTCACATCATCCAATGTGAAAAGAAAAGAGCATTAACAATCAGTGGACTTTTCAAGCAGGTAATTCTATTTGAATCTCTTTTCTAAACTTGATTTCTAGGGTTTTTTAATTTCAGGAAAAGCAAAACAAAAATAGAGTTGTCTACTGGTCTTATCTGTTATTTACTGTAATTATCATATTAGAGATCGTAACTTGAGTATAATTTCGATTGTTAGGTGATAGAGGTAAAGAGACCGTGTAAGTGGATACGGAAGAGGAGTGGATAGACTGGTTCTAACACTGACAGTCAAAGAATTTGTGGACAATGCGAGATTTAAATTGGCTGATGTTTCTCTTAGTAGTGATGATAATTGATGAGTTGGGAGATCTAGGCTTTTAGAAGTGGATTGTGAACCTTATAATATTAGGATTTGATAAACTATTTAGTCTTTTTTATGCCTCTAGTCGTTAAATAGACTTTTTTTTTTTGGGGGGGCTGATTGGTTAAATTTCTTACTTTAATGATTATTGAGTATGGAATTAGCTTTCATTACTATTATTTTTTTTTCTACATTTTTTTATTGGAATTTTTTGGGACTTACACCTCAAGGCCCTTTAGGCATAACGCTTCAATGCCGGATTCCGCCTTTTAAAACCTCATTCCTACTTACTTTTTCTGAAATTGAACAGTTACAGAAGGGTGAAGTCCACCGTTGAGAAGACTTGATCTTGCTTAGCCTAATGCTCCTTTAAATCATTTTTACATTTTCAGTTTCTTTCTCAAAATTCATACTTTACAAGTTTACGTACAAATTCAAGATAAGTTACTAATTTAAAACATGTCTAAAAACATTTCTAACTAATCAAAATCATCGCAGAATTGTTATATACATTATAGCATCATGCTAAAAAGTTTAAATCATTTAAAGTTCTTCTAAAATAGGTTTTATCATAATCTAAGTCCTTACATAGTTGTTGTCCATGAAAATTTCCGTAACAGTACACTTTAAAACTTCACCAAAAATTCATTTTAAAACATGTTTGGACGAAATTTTGTAGAGAGTAAGCCTGATATGTCTACTATAACTCCGATATGTCTACTTTAACTCCACAAAATTTCAGCTTCAAATTCAAACTATAAATTGAGAAAACAGACCCGTAATGTACACTGCCTGCTATTAAAATTTCAAAAAATTCATCTAGGCATTTTCACAAACATCTTGCATGCAACTCAATAAAAAACATAAAAACAGCATAAAATTCACTCTAATCTGCCCCAAATAACAATTATACACAATAATAAGGTAGAAGCAACAACTGTATGTTCGATTTTCGTCATAAAAATGTCAAAACACTCACTTTCAAGAACATACATGCAACTCAAATTTGTAAATAAAGCACCAACCGAAAAGCACCATACTTCCAGCTTCAAATAAGCTAAAAAGTCACTAAAAACGTTGATTTAAACTCACCTTTGGTATATTATAAGATTCGTACTCCAAAAATGTAGAAAAACCTCACTTTGAGCTCAAATTTGCATGTAAAAAAATAGTTCTTTAGTGAAATCCGAAAATGAGGTTTCAATGCAAGCTTGTTTCTACATTCTTTTGGGATTTTAGAAGGCTAATAGGTCTGGGTTATCTATGATTTTGAAGTGTGAAGAGTTGTTGAGGAGGATTTGATGAAAAATAAGAGTTGACGTTTAGTTGGAGGATTCAAACCATGTGATTTGAACTATTTTCGATCTACGTGAATTTTTTGTGAGAGAAAATACTGTAGCGAACCACGAATCATAATTCGAATCAGGGAACGAATCCCTCCACCAAACATTTAGTTTGAGAAAGGGCTTGAGAGTCGAGCAAGAAACTTATGAGAGATGAAGGGAAGAGTGAAATGTGATTTGTATAATATTTTTGACAACTTAACGAAGGTGTGTTTAGGATTGTTTTTTAAATTCTCAAAAAGCACTTTGTACAATAAACGATGTAATTATATTGGGTATATTTTATAGTGATTTTTAAAATCTAAAATTAATTTTTTAGTCATCTATATTTGAAATTTGTGTTTGATAAAAATTATAAAAAGTGATACTTAAAGAATTTTTAAATAATTTACAGTCAAAATAAAAAATAACTCAAAGGTGATTTTTTTTAAATTGTGCGGCAATCACCTTAGAGTGCAATTAATAAAACTTTCATAATACTTATAATACTCCTGAAATTAATACTTGTATAATTACAATTTATCATACATTCAGCTACTTTTTGTAATAGTTTTTTTTTTCAACACAAATTTTTTTAAAATCTACTACCAAACCGGCTCAGTATTTGATAAAAGTGCACAAAAACACTTTGCACATAAATTAATACACTTTTTAAGTTATTTTAAAAAATTAAAATGTGTAACTTTTAAATTTAATTTCTACTTATGTTTTTACTTTAAATAAAAGTAGTGCTTCTATTAAAAACACAACCACCCCAAACTAACACTTAAGGGGTAAGTGTAAGCACCACAAAAAGACAATACCAAATCAAGTTTTAAAAATTATAAAACGTTCACACTATGACGTTAAAAATATAAATCTTTTACAAATAAGTTCATAAAAAAACTTTTATAATAATTCTCATAGTGTAAAATATAATTAAATTATCCATTTTCATATTTAGGCCTCGTTCATTTTACTAATTTGAGTGTTCAATTTTAAGTTTGTATAGTTAAAAGCTCTAAAAAAATGTCACATCTAACTTTAATTAATATAGTTAAATGCTTTCAGAAAATGTCACATCTCAACCCGAATTGAAAACTCGAATCCGCGAAGCGAACGAGGCCTTAAAATACCGTTTGGAACAAACACAATGATCATCTTTTCTTCCGATGACTGTTAACTCTTTTCTGCACATTTTTATAAAATCACATAATTAAATAATTGTAATCACGAGTTATTATAAAAATACATTCTATTTAAAAACAATCAACATTTACCATATTTAAATTAATTAGTAAAAATATTAAGTGCTAAACATTTTTTATTTAGGTTGTTAATTAAAAACAATTAACCAAACTATCGACTCTTTCTTTCTCTCCCTAGCATATTAGGGTTTTGAACTTTTCTTGTGTGCGCTGCTCCATTTGGGCAGGAGTCTGGCCTTCGGACCTCCGACCCTAAAGATGGTGCTCCGCGTCTCTCAACGGTGACTCAGGTGGTGATTGCCTCTTACTCGCGGTGGTGGAGAAGGAATTTTAATGTGGTGGTGTGGTGCCGTCAAAGGTTTGGATGCCTCCTATTGGCGCGTCAGCGCTGTGGAGGTACTGCTACGTTGATGTTGAGTTGTGTGGGTGTGGTGTGCATGATGGTCTGCTCGGATCTAGTGGCGGAGGTTTGGCCGCTCCCACCAGTGTGTGGCTTTCGGGTGGCTTGTGGTGCAGGGGTCTCTCTACTGGTGTTGCAGCGCTTATTCCAATGGTCGTGTTGGGCTTGGGGACGGTGGCGTTTGTGTGTGGTTTCTATACGTCGGCGTTGCGTCTCTTCCACTATGATGATTCCGCCCTTTTGCAGTTCTACTCTTTGCCTCTACCGTGGTGGTCGGTGGGTCGTCGATGGGTTTCCTCGTGAGGTCGAGGCCTTTCACCTGCTTCAAAGCATTTTTGTGTTTTTCAATAATGGCGTTGTTGTATTCGCCTATTTGGTGTAGTTTTTTGTTTTGTTTTGTTTTTACTCCGGTAAGAACGGAAGTGGTCTCCCCAGTAGCCTTTATGTGTAGTCTGTAAATCTGGTTGAAATGCAATTCCCATCTAAAAAAAAAACCTTTAATTAAGCTCGGCCTTCCAGGTGGGGTCTTAAGGTCTTGTTTATTTTACTAATTTGAGTTTTCAGTTTTAAGTTTTTACAGTTAAAAGTTTTCAGAAAATGTCACATCTAACTTTTTTTATTATAGTTAAAAACTCTCAAAAAATATCACATCTCAACTCGAATTAAAATCTTGAATCTACAAATCGAACGAGTCCTAATTCTAAATGCAGCGAGCCACAGAGTAGTCACATCACGCCTCTCTTGTCAACTCCTTTCTACGACGTCGTTGTCTGATCTCAACCCACCATGTCACTAAAGACACCGCGAGTCTTCCTGATGAAATCTTTGTATGGAGAAATTTCTTTAAACGATTAGTTTACTAAAGCCTCATTCATTTTACTGATTCGAGTTTTCAGTTTTAAGTTTCTACAGTAAAAAGCTTTCAGAAAATGTCACATCTAACTTTTTCTACTACAGTGAAAAGCTCTCAGAAAATGTCACATCTCAACTCGAATCCACAAAGTGAACGAGGCATAAAAAGCAGAATAATGGCTTACTTTAATTATATATTTGTGGGAGAAATTCTTGTCTTTGTTCCCTTTAAACCACTAGTTTTCTCAAAAGTAGACTAATGGCTTACTTTGATTCTAGGTTAATGTGGAGAAGTTTTCTTTTAACCCATTAGTTCACTCAAAAGTAGACTAGTGGTTTATTTTAATTTACTTGTCAGATTTATTTTTCCTGTTCATTTAAACCACTGTTGTACTCAAATATGGATAGTTGGTTTACTTAATGAAACATATTAAAATAGGAGCGATGTAGATTATAGACTTTGTAACTCATG
Source organism: Morus notabilis (assembly GCF_000414095.1). Taxonomy (NCBI): domain Eukaryota; kingdom Viridiplantae; phylum Streptophyta; class Magnoliopsida; order Rosales; family Moraceae; genus Morus; species Morus notabilis. The sequence goes on along the minus strand of NW_010361331.1, from coordinate 22,429 downwards.
AAAGTAGCATGAGACCAAAAGGGCAATTTTTATAAATATACCTTGAAATGAAGTCTCTTTAATTTCTGACTTTTAATATGAGCCCATATATTTCTATCTTTTAGCCTAGAACTAGTCAATAAGTAAAATTTTTTAAAAGGATATTTTTAATAAATCTAGTACTTAAGAGGGTAGAATCTATAAGTTTCTCAAACAAAAACCATCCTTTATTGTTGATACTCGGCTTAATTTTCTCAAATAGAGGTATATTTGGCCTAATTTCCATTGTGTGCCTTGTCTATCCCCCCAACCCAAAAAAAAAAAAAAAAAAAAAAAAAAAAAAGAAATTACGTAGTCCAAATTGAATCCGTAAATAGTGATGGAATAGATAATCAAATTTTCTTGTCAAGTTTTGAGCCGTTTTCTTATGTTTTACTCATTAATTAATATATATTCTAAAGTGAGAGCACAAATCTTATAAGAGAATATCACAGTAGACTTTTTTAAAATAATAAAATAGAGAAAAGTTTGATGCAATAATAAGAATAGAAACTCCCTAAAAAATACCTAAAATAGAAACAAAAGGATGGTTTGAGTTGTAACTTCTGAGAATCATTTGTCTTGTCTGGGGTCTATGATTACTCCACACCATCTGTTGAATTCTGTTCCACACACACACACACACAAAAAGGAAAAAAAAAAAAGGAAAAAAAAAGAAAAAAAAAAAGGTCTCCCTTAATAACTACAGCACTATCTGCCGTCATTTAGAAATTCAACTTGTTTGACAATTATGAAAATATGAAGAACCATAAATTACTTATCACAATATCCTAGTCAATTTCCTCGTGTCCATTCCATCTTTTTCTTCAACTTTTACAGCCTTCTGTGTTGGACAAACATACACGAGACGTCCAAGTCCAACATTGGCCTTCCACTGGACAATTATATATACATTCCAGTATCGGAATAAATACAGCACAAAATGGTTATGCAAAAAATTTTGTTGATCGATCATCGAAACAAGGCCTTCGCAAATGCCCAAACTATATGCTAAAAGCTACATTATACACGTAGTTACAAAAAGCAAGGGTTGAACAAAAAAAAAAAAAAATTAGTTCAGATTAATTCTAGTGGGAAGACAGACACAAGAAGTTTGCTCTCTTGCAGCAAGTTGTTCAGAAACCACCAGTCTAATAACATAACGAGAACTAACATCTTTATACTTCTTATGGGCTTCCGCGAAACTTTTACATAGAACCTGTTCAACCCAATCCTCCATAGCTTTTTTCTCTTCCGACAACCAAGCAGCCGCGAGTATCTGTACCACGGCTTTGTAATCAATCTCTAGCATAACTTCAGGTCCCAACATTTTCTTCACATTTTCGTTGATCTCCTCTATTATTTTAGCCGAAAGCGCATCAAAGTCAAACGGCTTCAAAACAACTTTTTCATCCACCTGATTGAGAAAATCTTCCAACCAAGCTTCCGAGCTTTCAGAGATGGAGTCGCTGTCATACTCCTCACCATCAATGCATTCTCCTTCGATCTCCTCAACAGGCACATTGAGGTCTAGATAAGATCTTGATGCCTTCTGGGCACGTTCTTTTGACTCGAGGCATTTCTCTGCGGAGTCACTGCTGTCAATCAGCTTTCTTTTATGTATAGACGACAGGTTTGACGTGCCTTCATTGTGTGTAACTCTCACATTCATGCCCTGCTTGTGGCTAGCATTGCTAGCGACAGATCCAAATAATATTTGCATTTGACGTCTCTTAGCTGCCAGTATCGCCTCCTCAGAAAAACTAACAGAAACTTTCTCTTGATGATGAGATGTCTTAACCTTCATGATGGTTGTGGCCGCCACAAATAAAATATCATTAATGCTGATTTCTCTTCCTCGAGAGTCCGGAAACTTGCCTGTTCTAATGGCCTGGGACAAGCTAATCTGGGCTGGCAGATCAGCCTTGTCTACGTTTTCAAGAAAGACAACTGAATGGGGTTTCCTGCTTAATTCCCCAGCAAGATAATCAACAACCGTCTTTCCCCTAAACTTCAAATCATAATCATCTACTTCTTCATGGTCAAAAATCGAGTTTGTTTCGCAATATCTATACTGGGAGCCCAAATCAACAGAGATTAGGCTTTTCCTGGAGCCATACAATATTTCAGCAAGTGCTAAAGCAATTCTCTTCTTTCCTACTTTGTCCGGTCCGAGGAATGTAAGCCAAATATCTCCTCTGAGACTCGAGCGACGATGTCTTCCACCACTGGATCTGCTATAGCTTATAACTTGACTAATAGCAGATATAGCTTCCTCTTGCCAGCCAACTTTTCCAATTAGAGCTCTCTGTAGTGATTTAAAATCTCTAGGATCAAACTGACCCTTGAAGTCCGGGGTAGTACGGGAAGAGGATTGGATGATTTGGTGTGAAGTATTAGCAGTTCTTGCATTTATCTCGGAAGAGTAAGTACCAGGCAAGCGTTCTGGGCCTACTTTATGATCTTGCAATTTCATATACTGTGGTTCCTTACTGCTTGATGCATATATTGTTCCCAATCCCAAATCTGTGGTCACAGGAGCCATTGATGAAGATGATATCCGGTCAGGTGGAGGATCTATATTGTGCACATGATGAGGAGAAAGGCAAGGCTTCCCTTTCTCAATTTGGCGACTCTCCGAGACTTTTACCAATTTCTCAGAAGGACTAGCAGCCATTGCCATAAAACTGCTCTCGTTTGATGGAAAATTCTTTTGAAAGTTTGATGCTGTGCCGGAATACGATTGCGTATCATTTAGATATGAATCTTCACGGCTACTTTCTTTCGTATGTGCAACAACTTGAATGCCCTCTGCAGATGCAACTTTGCTCCCTGCCTGGAAAATGTCTAGTTTATGGCATGACTGGGTGTGACGAAGGCGTTGACAAATTTCATTCCATTTCCTTTGCAATCCCAATATTCTAGTGTTCAATGCTGTTCCACCATCTTTGGTCTGCACTGAATTAAGAAGCACGTTCTAACATAAATTGGATCAAATGAAGAAAAATGATTAATTTCAGATTACTGAAAATGTGATTAATGAATTCAGTGCCGGATGTGTACAAAGTTGCTCCAAAGAATCAAAATTTCAAAGGGATAACACACCTTCGTTGCATCCACTCCCTTGCCTGTGTCAAGTTCAGTCATTAGCAAAGAAGGGAAATTCTCCGAGTATGGACTAGCTATGGAAAGAGCCGATCCTGCCTTCAGAATAGAAGCAACTTCCTGCTCATATTTTTCAGTGCAGGCATGACAACGAGTAAAACACTGATTTGTGCTGCTAAATGGATTTTTGAGTTCAGATGGTGTAGGGCAGAAACCACCAAAGGGAACAAAGGACCCCATCAAGCTGTAAGTATATCATGAGCATGGAACTGTGAGATTCAACGGAGACAACACAGTCAGACTTAAGTGTATGTCTTGAGACATACATGCATCTAGCACCTAGACATGTACATATGCAAGTATAGATACAGAAGTTTTAAGGCCCAGGCTCTTAAGTGTTCCAACGTGTAGTATGTGACCTAAATATAGTTAAAAATAACTAAACATACAAACTCCACCTATTTAGTCGTTAATTTCTACTTCTGGCCAATCATATAATTATAACTAGAAAAAATGTGCATCAGAATGGCAATATATCGTTACAAATATGTCTATAGCTTAACTGCAGGTGCAGTCAAAGTTAGTGCTCCACAATCGTAAAGCCAAACAAGCAGCACATAAATAAAGGCATTTGGGGAACGAAACATGCATTTGGACCGACAAAGAACAAAGAATAGCATTGATGAAGCCCCCCAGCTTGAAAAATTAGCTAATGGTCACAGATAAAACATTGTCTACAAGGAAAGCAACATTACATAAAAAACAAGAAACTGTACTTGATTCTTAGTACACATATAAAGTAAACAATATGAAAACTAATTATTATAATATAATTCCACCAAATGCTAGATGACACGGGTGCAGAAATTTCGTCATCATTGAATGCAAGTTCTAAATCCTATTATCATAGGTCAGTTGCTAATCACGAAGTTTAGCAAAATGGATCAATAAACTTCCAAGTTGTCACATTCTGTCCTCTCCTTTACTCAGCAAAAACTTTCACTCATGCATGTTTAAGATAATCGAGAACAAAAATACTAACATTAGCCAAGCATATATTCATTCCCGTACTAACAAGTGAAAGATAATCGAGAAGAAAAATACTAACACTTTTACAACTACCCACCTGGATTTAGAGTAAATTCCTTCTGTTGAAGACTTGGAAGACGTAATGGGGAGAAGATGCAAATCCCAGTCTTTCTCTATGCTCGGAAACGGACCCAAAAACTTCATATACACATCGTCACTTCCAGCTGCTCCAATCAACCATAGCTTCCCACTATGAAGCTCCAACAAGCTCTTCAACTTGGAAACAACAGAGCTCACCCGATCGCCCAAGACCCCATTGCCAACCCAGCTCTTCAGCTCCCCAAAGTTCAACACAACACCACTTCCCGAGGATTGCTCCACCACGCGGCTCACCTCCTTAAACCTCGAATCCAACTGCTCTTCACTTCCGCCTTTGACGACGAACTCGGAGACATCTTTCTCGATATGAGCCACGCTCAGACCGGAGATTTCGGAGGGCAAGAGACCAGCTTTCCCGCTCTGCAAACCCTCGGTGAAGCTCTTGAGAGCCTCGCTCGCGCAGACGCCAATAAGGAGAGGGTTCCTGGCCAGAACCTCTCCGATCCTTCTGGAATTCTCGTCCCCGTCGTCGTGCCGCGAGAAAGGGAAGCTGAAGCCGAGACCGCCGCTGCTTCGCCTCGCCGTCGAATCGGAGTCCGCGGGATTGAAGAAGAAGACGGGCGGACACCGAGCCCTAGCGAAGGGCGAGACCTGCCTCACAGGGGGATGGAGGATCGCGAGCTTGATGTCGCAGCTCCGGAATCCGGCCTCGCCAAAGACGCGGCTGACGATCGGGTCATCGAGGATCGACAGCACGAAGTGCTTCATCTCGACGCGCAAAACCGGCGCCGTTTGGTTGGCGGCGACGGCGGCGTTGAGGTTCTGCTGAGCGTGAATCTGGTGGAAGTGGAAGCTTCCCGGGTGGCGCCTCTGGTTAGCCTGGGAGCGCTTAATGGCAGCCATGAGAGAGTTTGAGACCGGAGGCTCGTCCACCGTCTTGGACGACGGGAGGCGGTCGAGAGAAACACCGACGGAGAGCTCCAGCGCTCGGAACTGGAGTCGTGGGGCGTACGCGCTGCTGCGGGCTCGTGCGCAGGCGTCGCGGAGGGCGGAGGAGGGTAGGGCCAGCAAGGCCGAGACGGCATGGAGAGAAGTCGTCTGTGCGTGGCCCCGGCGACGCGCCACCGCCACCGCGTCGTCCAGTGCTCGTGCCGCCTCTTCCGTTAAGCATTGCCTCGCTGCGCTTACCGGCGTCGGCATCGCCGGCGAGCATATATTATATCTCCCCTATGTGTGTGTGTGTGTCTATATATTATTATATATACATATATTATATATATATATATATGTATATCAATGAGAGAAGGAGGGAAAAAGAATGGCGGTTAGGAAAGGAAAGGGGGGTTTGGGAGGGAAGAGGATTAAAAGTGAATAAATAAATAAGGAAAATGGTGAGAGGGGTTTACTTCAGCAACTTTTGAAATAAACAATTCATTCCATTGGCGAGTTGGAAGTGGCCAAGACAAGAAGAAGAGAGAGAGAGAGAGAGAGAGAGATGATTGTTGTTGTTGTTGTCGTCGTCGTCGTCGTTGGCTGATGGTGGATTTAGAGTGGAGTTGCAGATCAGTGGGTAATTGATGGAAAGACTTTCTTGGCGTTGTATTATGCGGAGAAAGGGTGGTGGGGTCAAGTCTTTTCTTTTGTTGGGGTCTGTTCTGTTCTGTTTGTGTTGTGTTGTGTGGAACAATTTTACAAACATATGGTGGGCATAGATTCCTCCCTTCTTCTCTTCTCTGCTAAAAATACTGTATATCAACAAAGATCTTCAGCATTCACTCCCGTGTCTTTTTTATTTATTTGTAATAATTGTTCCGGGAGTTTCCTAGCCGGCTAATTAGTATTAATTTTTTATTATTAAATTAGATTAAAATTACATTAAATTAAAAAATTATACAAAATAAACTTAATAAAAAAATTTAACAGTTAAAAATAAAAAATTATTAATAATTCACTTTTTTTTTAATTCTTACAGAAAACTCTATAATTGTTCGTAGTGCTTTTTTTATGATGTTATGTGCGAAAATTATTATAAAAAAAAAAAAAAAAATTTGTTATATCTATTTTTAAAATGTATGAGCATGAATTTTTATTAATTAAAAATAAAATTTTAAAATTTAAATAAAGAGATATTTGTTTTTTTTAAATATAAAGATATTTTTGTGAATTTGAATTTTTAATTTAAATTAAGATGTGATATTTTTAAAAAAAATTTAACTGTAACAAAAAAAATTAAATGTGATATTTTTTAAAAATTTTTAACTATAAAAATTTAAAATTTAAAATTTAAATTAATGAAATAAACGAGACCGAAACCTACGTCCATTCGAATCAAATGGGCCTAAAACGACGAGGCTATTGACTGTCGTTGTCTAGCTTTAAAGTTCTTCCTTTTATGTCTCTCTTTTTTGTTTTAATTTTTCTTTTTTTTAAAAAATTAATAATTCGAGTGAGACGGAAAAAAGTAGCAATTAATTTTCACGAATATTGTGATCAAGATAAAAAGCGTCACCTATAGTTAGTGGGTATATTATCAGTCAGTCCCTCCTCGACGTCATCTATACATTCTTGTTTCTTTGTTGCATTTTTTTTAATTTCTTATTTTTATGATCTATAAATAAATTCTAGGTTCTTTCTTGCATGTGTTAATAGATTTTTATGAATCACACTTTAAATAAATTATTAGTTGAAAGGGTTATATTTCCTTTTTAGCTAAAAATTAAAATGAAGGTAACTAGTGTTGTGATTGTGATGATCCCATTTTAGGTTAGCTTTCTTGTTTTCTTGCTGTGAGTTAGGTATGATATATATCATATTGAATTTTTATTTTATTAGATTGTTCTCAGGTAAATTTATTAGCGTTCTTTCCATGTTAAAGTTCATTTGAAATAATTGTTTATTATCGTTGGGATTACTTTTCAAATATTATAACAGATTCTCGTTTAATGTCGAAGAACTAATGTATATTTCAGATGTACACAAATTTATATACCTAGACGACAAAAAAAAAATGTAAAATTATTAAGGATTATGATCTATGCCGTGGCAATTCATTGATTTTTTTCAAAAAAAAATTTTATGGAGATTATTATCATTAATGCCTCTTAAATTTTAAAATCATTCTTAATTTACTTCCGAATTTTAAAATTTTTACTTTACACTTTAAATTTTTAATTGTTCTTATTTAACCATTTATATTGGAATTTCTGTTAAAAAATATAAAGAAAAAGGAAAGTAATATAATCACATAGTCTTTTTAATTGAATATCTGTTAAAAATAAATAGATAAAAATTATATGACCACACTTAACTTTTTTTTTTCTTTTAAATTTGATTTTAATAGAAGTTCTTACATAAAGACTTAAGTTAGATTAATCTAAAATTTAAGGGGCAAAATAAAATGATCTGAAAGTTTAAAGGGCGCAAATGATAATAATCATTTTCATGAAATGTATATAATTACTTGTCAGCCTTGAAATGAGACTGATTTCCTCTCAGAGTAATTTTACAAACAATCAATTTACGGTTTTCAATTACTCAATTATCTTTTTTTTTTTTAAATTCAACACCAATTAGATGAGAAAATACAAAAAGTATCCCCTCATTTTATTTTTAGTCAACTAAATCATTTAAGAAGACAAATATACCCTTAGAAATCAGGGATGGGGATATTGGTATAACTACAACCAAACACCCAAAGGAACAAAAAAAAAAAAAATCTCCGCTTTTTTGAGAGGCAGAAAGGATGGGAGCAAGTAATATGCCTCTTCATTTTTCATTCTCCACGGGAGAGGAGAAACTACGTGGAAGAACTTCTTTACAAAAGAGGAGAGATCCCGATAGGCCTAAGCCTAAAGGAAAAGTTCAATTAAGCTTGAAGAGATGTTTTAATTTGTTTTCTTAACCAAAAAAAAAAATGTTTTAACTGTAGTGAGTTTGGATACAATCACAAGATTTGTGCAAACCCTCCAAAACAGAAAAAACCTCCTATAAAGGCAATGTGTAGTACCCTCAAAATCAAAGCCAGATCAAGCAACTCAATGGTATCGAACTTTTTTTTTTTTTTCTAAATCTTAAAAATTATGACTAGCATTTAATTCATCTTCTCTTCTCATTTGTTTTCAGCATTTTGAAATTAATGCCTATCAGCACGTGGTCACCAATGAACAACCTGTTGACCTCTTCCCTAATCAACCTTCTCAAAAGCCAACTTAATCATTGCATGCAAAATTAATTCAACATATTTTAAGAGTCTAACTTACTCAAAAAAATTAACTTATTAGTTCTTCAGTCTTTTTATGCGTATAAATCACTTCACGTTTGTTAACTTATTAATTCAACATATTTTATATGTGGGTCTCTTCAGGATGGACTGTCACATAGGGTTTAATGATTTTTTTTTTAAGTAGCATATTATTCTACCTGCTTAGACCGTAGCCTTTTTAGCACATTTTGGACTGTTCACTCATCCAATTTGTCCCATATTACGGCTCTGCAGATCCTTGGTGATCTCCATTGGTCCGTTCCAGGCGGTTTAGGAGCTTGTAATCATTCCATGTGCTACTGACCTTCTCCCAATCTAGACGCAACCTTGAGATCTCCAGCTTGTTACCTACAAGGTTTAACTTGGGATGTGGACTCATTTGCCTTTGTTCTTCCCTGAGCGCCTACACTCCCTATCAGGGTGTGGCCTCTATCTCGGTCGACCGTACTTTGGGTCGACGCCCCTATGAATCGCCCCTTACGGTCAGCCTCTTCGTCAGATGGAGGGGAGATGAGTTTCCAGGCGTCAACAACTATCTGACGTAGCTATCATAGGACCACGTGGGGCATGGCCATTGTCTGACGTGTCAGCGCATATTTTCCCACACAACAATTGCCCCCCGGGTTGAGGCCTTTTTTTAGATTGCCTCGAGCTAGGTTGGGATCCGCTCCAGCGCTTTTTGTCTGCTTCGGGTGTGGGAGCCTAACTCCGAGCCTCTGTTGCAATGATGGATTTGGAGGAACTCCCTTGAGAAGTGCAAACGTCGTGTCAGTTTAATCACCATGCTGACGTGGTCTTTCGTTTAAACGGACGAATTTGGACCGTTGGATCGTGTCTCTGTAACTTCTCGTCCTTTCCCCAACCGTCGGATCGAATTCCTTTGCTTCCACCGTTGGATGCATACACACCTGATTGGACGACTGGGGGCCGAAGGCCTTCGGTTCCTATAAATAGTCTCTTCGTGTTTGTCTGAACCATTTCGAAACAGTCGAAACTCTGCAAAAACTTCTCTAGGATCGTTCACTCTCTTCTTGCCAACTCACGAATCTTTGGCGATATTCACCTCAGTGTTCTCGCATCCCTCTCGCTCTTGATTTTCTGGTAAGCATTCCTTGTTCCCCCTATCCATTTTGATGTGTTTACTTTGCTTGGGCTTACAGTAGATTTCTTTTATGTCGGTTTAGATCTCGCTTGAACGGCGTGATCTTTTTCATGCTGGACAAAGCCCCCATCAGAGCCTCCCTGTCGGTCATATCCGTTGTGGCGGTGACGGCTTCTCCGTACCTCGCTAGTCATTCTTTTAATGACTCATTCAGTTTTTGGTACACCGTCATCAGATTTTACTTCAGCGGGATATACGTTTTTCCCCAATGAACTGGAGGGAGAAATCTTCCTTCAACTCCTCCTAGCTGGAGATGGAATCTGGCTTGAGTGTCCTGAATCATCTCTGGGCAGAATCCGTTAAGTGGTTCCGGAACGCTCGGCACATTATTTCCTCTGCATATCCATACAGAAGCATGTGTCCCGTATACATCTCTAGGTGGTCGCCGGGATCCTCTCTGCCGTCATATGGTGGGATCGACGGGGACCTGTATTTGTCTGGGAGAGGTGGCGCCATGATTTATGTGGTAAAGGGGTGGTCATGAGTTCGACTGGGAGTGATGTCGACATTAACCACCTCCGCCACCTGTCCTAGGTTCTTTTGCAGGTGGCTCACCTGGTTTTGACGTCCTTCCTCAAACCGGTGACGTCACTCGTGAACTTTTCTTATAAGCTCATCACGCGCTCCATAATGGCTTTTGCCTCCTCCGTTGAGATTGCAGAGCTGGCCCCTTTTGAGGCTACTGCCTTCCTGGCATCCAGCTTATTTCTTAGGTCTCCGCCTTCTTGCACCGACCCCAAATCTCCCGGGATATTCTTACCTGGATTTCGAGGTGGTGCTTCAGGGTTCTCCAGACCTATGATTGCTCTTTTCTCTTGGGCTCGTCCCCTGGCAGCCCTTTGTCGGCTGCTGAGGGACTTGGACGGTCGAGGCCTCGGGTTATCTCCCCTAGCATTTTTACTCTCCTTAATCCCTTTCGGGGCACCTTATTGGTCACCAGTATTTTGGTTCCCAGCTATGGCGGCTCCCGGTGGTCTCGGGGCATCCTTTAGAAGAGGCATGGAGTTTTTCCCGTCCATTGGCTCGACGGCGGTCATCAATCCTCGAACCAAGTCGGTCAGAGCGTTCAGCTGGGCCTGCATCTGTACCGAGTCAAGTTGTGGCATATCCGGGGGTGGGGCTTCATCCCTTACCGGGGGTTGGTTTCCCTGGTCGAGCTGACCTCCTCCACTCCCGCCGTTGGTCGGATGCGTGGTGTTTTTCTCCGTTTGGCTACCTTGATTTGCAGTGTCATTTCTTTTTCTTGGAGGCATGGCCGTTGATTACTTCTTAGTCGTATTGGGTCCTAAACCCGCAACTAGAGATTCTGGGTTCGGTCCCCGGTGGAGTTGTCAATTGTTGACAGTTGGTTTTCGTCACCAAGACTTCACCGGATTACCCCTTGGTGGCCCGTTGGGTTACCGGTATAAACTTGTAATTTAATTGGATATTCTAGAAACGGTGTTTACGTTTTTGGTGTATTGTGAAGAGTATTTGATATTGTGCTTGAATGGAAGTCAAAACGCACATAATTTTATAGTGGTTCACCCTTATGAAAGAAGAGCTACATCTACTGCGTATTGTATTTCCCTTTTTGTTCTTCACAGGTTACATAAAAAAACAAACTCTTTTTTTTTCTCTTTGGGGCTTTGCCCCCTTTTATAGCCCACGAATTTATATGTGGGTCCCTTCAGGATGGGCTGTCACAGGGGGTTTAATGATGATTTTTTTTAAGTAGCCTATTATTCTACCTACCTAGACCGTAGCATTTTTAGCACCTTTTAAACTATTCACTCATCCAATTTGTCCCTAATTACGGCTCTGCAGATCCTTGGTGATCTCCATTAGTCCGTTCCAGGCGGTTTAGGAGCTTGTAATCATTCCATGTGCTACTGACATTCTCCCAATCCGGACGCAACCTTGGGATCTTCAGCTTATCACCTCTGAGGTTTAACTTGGGATGCAGACCCATTTACCTTTGTTCTTCGCTCAGCGCCTACACTCCCTATCAGGTGTGGCCTCTGTCTCGGTCGACGCCCCTATGAATTGCCCCTTACGGTCGGCCTCTTCGTCAGATGGAGGGGAGATGAGTTTCCAGGCGTCGACAGCTATTTGACGTGGTTAACATAGGGGCACGTGGGGCATGGCCACTGTCCGACGTGTCAGTGCATATTTTCTCACACAACAACGTTCTTATTCACTTTTCATGTGGGAGAACACACACATGCACTTTTCTCAATAATGTCTCACTCATGTGTGTGTTCACCAAGCTACCCCTCAAACCAAACTTTCTAGTAACCGGCATATCCAAACATTACACTCCAAATTGGAGCTAAACTCAAGCATGGGGAAGAGAACCAAAACCATCCGAGTCCACTAAATGCTCCACCATCTGCACCTGCTACAACACCAATTGCGGGATCACTAACGAGAACTATGACTGAGTGTGATCGCTTAACTCATACGAACCATCGGCTCTGATACCACTTGCTAGGGAGACACCATATGTGAAACTAACTCAACACACTTTAGGGCCGAACTTGACACAAAAGGTTAACCTATTAGGTATTGGATCTTTTATGTATATAAGGGGTTGTTCTTTTGGAGTGTTACTTGAGTGTAGTTTTTGAGTTATAACTTGAATAAAGCTGAATAAAGTTGAATAAAGTTGAATAAAGTTAGAACTTAAAAGAACGTGAACTTGAATAAAATTGTAACTTGAGTTTAAATTTTTTCTGAGTTTTGTTGTAAAAGAACAACTCCTAAATTATTTCATATTTTTTTATATAGGGCAACACACATATATACTTTTTTCAACCATGATAATAGAGTGCGGATACATAGTGGTTATCATACCAGTTTTTTGGACATAGAAATGTCATTTTAGCTAGAACTATTTTTTAAACATGCAAATGTTTATGGAACTTGGTTAAATGTGTGTTGGTAAAGTAATATGGTTTGGCGGAATTTTTTAGATCAAGTCCATATTAAACTGTTTATTTTGTGTACATTTTATCCTCCTGAAGGATGAAGAAATGTGATTAATTCCATATTTATCGATGACTTTTTAAAAATTCTAATTGGTAAAACATGGGGATTTTATTCACCATATTGAGATTTTATTCAATATATTTTTTGATGATTTTTTTAAATTCTATTTGAAATTCTAGTACTATTAACATGACAAAATAATTTGCAACTTTTTTTTTTAAGAAAAAAATATTGACTTTTTTTTTAAATGAAAAAAAAAAAAACTATCAAATTGTTGCTATGAATTTCACATTTCAAATCCATGAGCTTAACAACAAAGGAAAAAACAAGTGTTTGGAAGCTGGTATAGGGAAGCCAAGGACAATTTAGTTATTTTAAAAAATTAAATAAAAAAAGTCAAAAGAAGAGATTTTGTTGTCTCATTTCAAAAACACATGGATACTTGTTAAATTTTAAAAAATTCAAGGGTAAATGTTGTATTTAAGTAAAACTGAAGAGATATTTTTAAAATTTTTTCAGGATAGACTTCAGCTTACGCTGTCACACACAAATGTTAAAGTTAAAATAACCTTTTCCCCCATTCTCTAGAGGAAACAAATCAATCTAAAGATCTAAGAATATCATTAAGAAATGCGATAAACATCAACAACATACCATATCAACAAAAGTTTGAGATTTGTAATAAGAGAGAAAGTCAAATTCTCAAGGGAACCCACCAGACATTTTGATAAAGTCATTGGGGCCCTTATGTGATTGGATTCTTGGGCCACCGTCTCGCCGGCGGGATGAGAAGTGAGAAATACCCTTTTGTGATTATTATTTCATTCTGGACCACCCCATCGCCGGCGGACCAGCCACTTTGGGGCAATATTAATTATTCTTGATTTATTTTGCACATCAAGTTATGTTAGATTCACATTAAAATTAAATAACAATCACATACACAAATATATATAAATATATACACATCAAAATCCATGACTCAAAAAAAGATATAGAAGATTAAAAAAATTAATATTTGACATCAGTGAAGCATGTTTTGTTAATCAAACGACTATGATTAGGTTTTTCTTTTACTTGTGGCCGATATACGAAACCACATAATTTTTGTGTTGAAAAGACAAAATGGGAAATTATGTGCTCCATATGTAACCAAGAATATCCCTTTGCATATAATATATGATAGTAAAAAAAAAACTTTTATTTTCGACATTATTGTCGGTTAATATATATATATATATATATATACACACACGTATATAAAACTCTGAATAAAAATAACTCCGTGTGTCAATATCTCCCATATTGAAAGCATAATTTTGCCCACAACTTTATCCCTTGATATGCACGAGAATACAACTTAGTTCATCTTAATCATGATATATGCATCTCATTTTCCATATATTAGATGATGAAAAAAAAATATAAGTTATTGAAAAAACTGCAAGTAGCATGAAAATGAAAAGAAATAAATTTAAGTATGGTATGCACTGTTTATGACAAAAATTGAATGAAGAATAGATCCCGCTTATTTGTTTTATTTTGTGTCTCTCTAATATTTTTTTTTTTTTTTGTAAAGATGTCTCTTTAATAATTTCATGTTATGTCTATTAAAACATTTTAACTATTTAAGTTTTTAATTTATGTGGTATAGTCTTTTAATTAATATGATATTTTAATTGATATAACTGTGTTACAGCATAGTGAAAAGGAGATGAATAAGATTACAGAGGAGTCAAATCATGCACTACAACCTCACTCAGACCTTGCTCCCTAGTCCCTATTAGACATTTTACATAATTTCAAAGATTATTTTCTGTTTTTTTTCGTTAATTCGAGTTTAGAATTCGAGTTGAGATGTGATGTTATGTAAAAACTTTTTACTGTAATAAAAAGTTAGATGTAACTATTTCTGAGAGTTTTTTACTGTAATAAAACTCGAATCAGCAAAAAGAACAGGACTAAAGATTATAGCCCCGTTTTTTTTGCTGATTCGAGTTTAGAATTTAAATTTTACTACAGTAAAAAACTCTAAAAAATAGTTACATTTAACTTTTTTATTATAGTAAAAAATTCTTACACAATATCACATTTTAACTCAAATTAAAAACTGAAATTAATGAGACTCTATATTTATGACACGTGGGTGAAGCACAATTGCTTTAGTGCACCTAATAATTTCCCTTTTGTATTGATGAAGGTTTACTTCAAACGCATCAGAACCAAATGGCACTCAAGGGGTCATGTCCAATCGGCTCTCGTCAGTCGTCTCTCCCGGTCTCAAAAAGGAAGATATATATGAAGGAAAAAGGTTCTTGATTTGACGTGCTTTTATATTTTTTTTATTTATCTTTTTTTTTCTTCTTCTTCTGATCAGGGGCATGTATTTCTATTTTCGGTCTTGTCTCTTGTCTATTCCAACACTCTTTTTTAAGAAAAAGAACTATTTTCAAATTATCACCTCTTCGTAAAGAAAAATAAAAGAACTTTTTCAATTTAATTATTTATTATTTTCTTTTATATTTTAGACTTAAAAAACATATATTGTATATTTTAGATGTTTTTAGCATTACATTTTAAATTTATATATTCACTCAGTTAAATGCTAATTTTAACCAAGTAGCAAAATTACTTGTCGTGAGGTATTGAAGAAACAAGTTGATGATAATATTTAAAGGACCGTAATTTAAATAGTTCTACATAGTGGTAGACGAAAAGAAATTATAAATTTGAAATGAATTTAAAATTCATATATATTATCTAAGAACGTTCAAAATACATGTTGTAGAGTCAATTTAGATCACGCGTCTAAATTAGTGATTTTGATTCATTTGTGAGAGAAAAAAGTTTTAAATTTAAGTTTTTTATAAGATAAAAAATACTGTAGCATAATCAAAATTATGAGTTCAAGTATATGTATCAAACGGGGCTTAAATTTCTTAAAATACACTACAAATTAGGACGTTCTTAGTAGGCCAAGTTTTCTATTTGTTAATATGCATAAAATCAAATAAAAGTTAAAAAGTACGCAGATTCAACGGTTAAAAAACCTAACCTACTAATACGTTAAGCATACTAGAAGATCTCCCAAAATAATAAATATTCTTATTTTAATTTAATTTATTTTACAGAATGAGTGCCAAATATCAGGAAAACAACATTGAAGAAGAAAATAGATATTCTCTGGTACGTCTGGTGTACCAGTAGGTTAGGTTTTTCTAACCATTAGATCTACATACCTTTTAACTCTTACATGATTTTATGTAGATCTGACGGATAGAAAACTCAACCTACTAGTATGTTGGTGATACCGAAAAATGTCCAAAAAAATCCTAAAAACTTTAGGAAAATTTTTCTCACCTTTCCAATGTAGAAATAAATGAAAAATGTTGTGGTAAACCAACGGATTAGTCAAGTTACTCTTTACGAGTAGTGTCTTCCAAGTTTCCACATGGTTGGTCAAATCCGGTGAGAACAGCCTATTTAAGTCAACGGGTTAAGTATATTTGATTTATGAATTTAAAATTATAATTTAAAATAATTCTCATTTTATGTGTATTTTTTATACAAAAAATACTATAAAAAATTATAAATCATAATTTAAAATAAAAAAATGAATACAAAAAATAAACACATCATATACTCAAAATAAGCGCATATATTGATAGATTATTTGACAATGTGTTTATTTTCCTTTTTCATCGTTTTTGAAGCATTTCTAATTATGTGGACATATAGAAAAGACAGCTGCCATTATCGGTAAGTTGTCGTCATTAGGCACTTTAATATTATATGCTAGGTTAATCATGTAAACTGGAATTTATTCTATGTGCATAGAAAGATCACCTTCTGATTCCATATGCTTTTATTTTTGTTAGTTCTTTTATTTAATTTTTAATAAATAGGTATTATTTCTGTTAGCTCTTTTATTTTTTTTAATAAATAGGTGTGTCAAAAAGCTGTGTCCATAATTTCCTATAAAAAAAAAACTGAGTCCGTAAAGAAATCTATTAATTATGTATGTTTGTGACTAATAAAAATAACACCGTAATAATATGACTTAAGTTATGAAATAAATAATGTCTAATCTCACATTCAAACCAAGTCTGTCTTAACAAATAAATATGATTGTAATATGCTAATTAACTTAAAAAATTTAATTTTAAAATATACTAGTTCCATTCACAATATCTATGTCAAATATATGCTTTTTGTTCTATAGTGGTCCATATTGTATTCTTACGAAATGATACGTATCTATCTGGGGACCCAATTTATTTGTTAACATAGAAAAAGAAAATAAAGTTATGACAATTTGTATTACAAAACCATTTTGAATATTATGTCAAACAATGATAACGTAAGTTTGGTAACGTTTTGGTTGATGATATATTGATATTTTATGAAACGGTCATGTTTTAATAAATCAGAGTGAACACGCAAAGGTGCAAGCAAAACGATGACGTTCAAATCAAAGGAATTGGCCAAAACTTCTTCAAGGAAAGGCCTTAATTACTACAAAACGCAAGGGTTAAGATGTAGAAGAACGCGCAACGTCTTAGTACGCGAGGGTTAAGATTCACATAGCACTTAAAAAGGTTGAACACCTTTAAGAAACAAACGAAGACCGTGTTTTTTTTTTTTGTTGACACATGACAACATTTGATCTGATGATTGCAATAAGGTCGTTATGGATCAACTGTTAAGATTAAAATTAAACCTATAAATTGGGAGAAGTATGAGAGAACAATTAACCATGTGTTTGTTTCATAAGTTTAAACTACTGTTCAAACCATTTTATTATAGTATTTTTCTTTTATAAAATTTAAATTTATGTTCAAACCTTTAAATCAAACAAGCCCTAAGTTTTTCATTATATTTGAATATAAATATGAATTTGAATTCTTTTCCAATTTGATCACTTTTCTAATTTGAGCATGTAAAGTTTTCCTAGTAGGAACATCAAATTTTTTTCCCCACTCACTTTGAGCTAGAGAAAGTTGATAGTCGTTTAGTTCATAAGTTTAAGCCATTAATTTTGGTTCTGAAGTTAAATTTTATGAGAGAACTTTAATTCTAAAATCAAGCTGTAGTCGTCATAAGGGATTTTTTTTTCCTAAGCCAACGTAAAGTAAATTGAATGAATGGACGGATTATCTTAGAATGATGATGCCAATGTATCAAACATGGTAACTAGTAATTTTTATCCTGCATTTCTTTTTCTTTTTTTTACAGATCATTTATTTACTACTTTTACGTACGATACAATAAAAAAAATATAATTTTTTTTCATAGGACTAGAAAAATAAATTATAAATAATTTATTACTTTTCAGTCTTCAAATACTATTATAAATTATTTATTCTACATAATTTTTTTTAATTTAATATAATTTTAAGCACATCTAACAATAAAAAACTTATTTTATCAGTAAGAGACTTGCACAAAGTCCCGAAAAGAAAAACAAAAAGAAGTAACAAATATAGGCTTGTAAATTTACAAGCAACACATGTAGTAGATGAATGAAACTAAAATCCCTAGCAATTATTGCTTCTTAATTTTATGTTATAACGTCAGAGCCGTTGTCCCCGTATGAACATACATACACGCACACTTAATTCTGCGGGAAAAAACAATGCACCTGTAGGCATCATAAAAGTTTCACATGCTTCTAAAATTGTCACCATCACTAAAAAGACCCTTTATTTTCTAATAAATGAATTTGCAACGTACACAGGAGATATGCTTTTACGGGACGTTTACGTTTGGTTCACAGATTATAATTATGAGATTAAAATTATTTTTGATTTACGTATATTTTTTTTGAGAAAAAATATTATAACGAATTATGAACTATAATTTAAATTAGGGTACGAATCCCCTTACTAAACGTCACCTTAATTCGTTAATTTAGATTTTTAATTTGAGTTGAGATGTAATTTTATATGAGAGTTTTTTATACGTATCTATCTGGGGACCCAATTTATTTGTTAACATAGAAAAAGAAAATAAAGTTATGACAATTTGTATTACAAAACCATTTTGAATATTATGTCAAACAATGATAACGTAAGTTTGGTAACGTTTTGGTTGATGATATATTGATATTTTATGAAACGGTCATGTTTTAATAAATCAGAGTGAACACGCAAAGGTGCAAGCAAAACGATGACGTTCAAATCAAAGGAATTGGCCAAAACTTCTTCAAGGAAAGGCCTTAATTACTACAAAACGCAAGGGTTAAGATGTAGAAGAACGCGCAACGTCTTAGTACGCGAGGGTTAAGATTCACATAGCACTTAAAAAGGTTGAACACCTTTAAGAAACAAACGAAGACCGTGTTTTTTTTTTTTGTTGACACATGACAACATTTGATCTGATGATTGCAATAAGGTCGTTATGGATCAACTGTTAAGATTAAAATTAAACCTATAAATTGGGAGAAGTATGAGAGAACAATTAACCATGTGTTTGTTTCATAAGTTTAAACTACTGTTCAAACCATTTTATTATAGTATTTTTCTTTTATAAAATTTAAATTTATGTTCAAACCTTTAAATCAAACAAGCCCTAAGTTTTTCATTATATTTGAATATAAATATGAATTTGAATTCTTTTCCAATTTGATCACTTTTCTAATTTGAGCATGTAAAGTTTTCCTAGTAGGAACATCAAATTTTTTTCCCCACTCACTTTGAGCTAGAGAAAGTTGATAGTCGTTTAGTTCATAAGTTTAAGCCATTAATTTTGGTTCTGAAGTTAAATTTTATGAGAGAACTTTAATTCTAAAATCAAGCTGTAGTCGTCATAAGGGATTTTTTTTTCCTAAGCCAACGTAAAGTAAATTGAATGAATGGACGGATTATCTTAGAATGATGATGCCAATGTATCAAACATGGTAACTAGTAATTTTTATCCTGCATTTCTTTTTCTTTTTTTTACAGATCATTTATTTACTACTTTTACGTACGATACAATAAAAAAAATATAATTTTTTTTCATAGAACTAGAAAAATAAATTATAAATAATTTATTACTTTTCAGTCTTCAAATACTATTATAAATTATTTATTCTACATAATTTTTTTTAATTTAATATAATTTTAAGCACATCTAACAATAAAAAACTTATTTTATCAGTAAGAGACTTGCACAAAGTCCCGAAAAGAAAAACAAAAAGAAGTAACAAATATAGGCTTGTAAATTTACAAGCAACACATGTAGTAGATGAATGAAACTAAAATCCCTAGCAATTATTGCTTCTTAATTTTATGTTATAACGTCAGAGCCGTTGTCCCCGTATGAACATACATACACGCACACTTAATTCTGCGGGAAAAAACAATGCACCTGTAGGCATCATAAAAGTTTCACATGCTTCTAAAATTGTCACCATCACTAAAAAGACCCTTTATTTTCTAATAAATGAATTTGCAACGTACACAGGAGATATGCTTTTACGGGACGTTTACGTTTGGTTCACAGATTATAATTATGAGATTAAAATTATTTTTGATTTACGTATATTTTTTTTGAGAAAAAATATTATAACGAATTATGAACTATAATTTAAATTAGGGTACGAATCCCCTTACTAAACGTCACCTTAATTCGTTAATTTAGATTTTTAATTTGAGTTGAGATGTAATTTTATATGAGAGTTTTTTATTATAATAAAAAAGTTAAATGTAACTGTTTTTAAAAATTTTTTACTATAACAAAACTCGAATCGGTAAAATAAACGAGACGATAATATATCCAGCTTAGAGAAAAAGTCTCAGGATTGACATTCAAGAGCTTTTCTTTCTTCTTTTTGAGAGTTTTTATGGTGTTTTTTTATTCTTTTAACTGTTAAATCTGGTCAAATTAAATTATATTAGGTCTCGTTCACTTTGTGAATTTGAATTTTTAATTCGAGTTAAAATGTGATATTTTCTTAAAATTTTTCACTGTAACAGAAAAAGTTAGATGTGACATTTTCTGAGAGCTTTTTACTATAAAAACCGAAAAATAAAAACTTAAATCGATAAAATAAATGAGACCTAATAAAATATACATAATAAATATATTTTAATATATATCTGATGACTAAAAAAATATAAAATATTAGTATTTTTAAAAAGAAGAGAACATTAGAGAAAATCCTTTTCTTATTTTGAATAATTACGTGTCATCGACAGAAAAGAGGGAAAAAAACTTCTATGATTACCGTAACAAAAAAGAAAGGAACATAAAAAATCTCGATGGTTAAGATCCTTCACAGCTATGCTACACAGATAAGATCAAAAGGATACTTTTATTTGCATCAAACAATATATGTGGATATATTTTTAAGGAGTTTTTTTTGGTGTGACTAAAAAAAATAAATTATTGATAGTTTTTTAATTTTTAATTGTTAAATTTATATAAAAAAATTATCTATTTATACATATTTTTTTAATTTAATGTGATTTTAATCAGATTTAATAATAAAAAATTAATAATGTGAATGTATTCATTAAATATGTGTTTGATAAACTTTTAATAAGAAACATATTAGATATTTTTTAACCGTCAGATTGTATCCGACATGTGATGAAATAGTTCAAACTATAAAATGCCCATCAAACGAGAATGGATTATTTTTTACTTGTATGTCATACTAAAGAATCCTCTTTTTACTTTTAATAGCAAACAGAAAGTGTTGGATAAACTTTCAAACACGAATTGAATGGACAGCTTACAGCCTCATTTAACAACCGCAAAATCAGTGGTCCTACAACCTTTAATCCACACACACAAGAATTTGAGCAGCCTATATGAGGACACATGCCCAACCAAAAAAAGAAAGAAAGAAAGGAAAAAAAAAAAAAAAAACATGCTCATAGTTAAAAGCCATTATGTGAACCTAACACTCCAATATCTGTCCATTTCTTTATTCCTCTCTCTCTCCTATAATGCTGCGGTTGATGCGTATGGATCCTTGGGCTAATATGGCAATCACTTTCGTTCCACTATTGCCCTTTTCCCTTGAGCTAAGGAAGCCATGTTTATTACTGTTGTTGTTGTTATATATTGACATATGTGGTCGATATGCGTAACATGTAAAAAGTAAATAACATAACATAATAATCATTTAATGTAACATTTACATGTTAAACATAACACGATAATCATTAAACATATCATTAATTATGCTATACCTCTTAAATATTAATGTTAATTTCAATGGTTGTAATGTTTTATTTTTTACTCATACACGTTAGATAAATGGACCCATATATACACATATATATACACATATATGTGGTCACTCCCATAAAAAGTTTTTTGCTCGTGACAGTTCGTTTTGGACTATCGTCGAGCAAGTTGCGAACTCAAAGCACCGCCAAGTGTTTGTCATCCGAACATCCTGCACTGCCCAGCCACATGCTGAAAGTGCTGCAGCAAAACAGATTGTATTATGTACTTTGAGAAGGCATCGAGAGACACAGTGCATGCACGCGCGCGCGTGGGCTTATTTCTTGCCGTTTCAGCGAATTGTTTTTTGGGCGACAATAATGGTGGAGGGAATCTTGATAGGGAGATTTCGGATTCTGTGTGTATACAGTATAACTATAACTATAATAAGGCCTATGAATCTCACTTTCTGCGTAAAGTGACTTTTGCTTAATTTGTTAATACTTTCTCACTCATTGGTTCACTTTGGAGCCAGTACATACATAAGCTCTCTGGCCGTTCAGTTCATTAATTTAAATTTTTAATTTAAGTTAAGATGTGATATTATGTGATAATTTTTTATTATA